>NW_027479559.1:0-98882 GCF_051014685.1 Ptiloglossa arizonensis
AGAAACGCTTGAAAAACTCAAAATTTTCGCAGTTCTCATGATCGAAACGAATAACTAGAACGGCTAGGGGAAAACTACTCATACCGTTGTAATCGGGCGAGTTTCTACTTTCAGATGCAACAGAAATTTTGCGGATTGGTCAATCCGTTCGCGAGATATGGCAGTTTGGAGGTAAGAAACGCTTGAAAAACTCAAAATTTTCGCAGTTCTGATGCTCGAAACGAATAACTAGAACGGCCTAGGGGAAAACTACTCATACTGTTGTAATCGGGCGAGTTTCTACTTTCAGATGCAAGAGAAATTTTGCGGATTGTTCAATCCGTTCGCGAGATATGGCAGTTTTGAGGTAAGAAACGCTTGAAAAACTGAAAATTTTCGCAGTTCTCATGCTCGAAACGAATAACTAGAACGGCCTAGGGGAAAACTACTCATACCGTTGTAATCGGGCGAGTTTCTACTTTCAGATGCAAGAGAAATTTTGCGGATTGTTCAATCCGTTCGCGAGATATGGCAGTTTTGAGGTAAGAAACGCTTGAAAAACTCAAAATTTTCGCAGTTCTGATGCTCGAAACGAATAACTAGAACGGCCTAGGGGAAAACTACTCATACCGTTGTAATCGGGCGAGGTTCTACTTTCAGATGCAACAGAAATTTTGCGGATTGGTCAATCCGTTCGCGAGATATGGCAGTTTTGAGGTAAGAAACGCTTGAAAAACTCAAAATTTTCGCAGTTCTGATGCTCGAAACTAATAACTAGAACGACCTAGGGGAAAACTACTCATACCGTTGTAATCGGGCGAGTTTCAACTTTCAGATGCAACAGAAATTTTGCGGATTGGTCAATCCGTTCGCGAGATATGGCAGTTTTGATGTAAGAAACGCTTGAAAAACTCAAAATTTTCGCAGTTCTCATGATCGAAACGAATAACTAGAACGGCCTAGGGGAAAACTACTCATACCGTTGTAATCGGGCGAGTTTCTACTTTCAGATGCAACAGAAATTTTGCGGATTTGTCAATCCGTTCGCGAGATATGGCAGTTTGGAGGTAAGAAACGCTTGAAAAACTCAAAATTTTCGCAGTTCCGATGCTCGAAACGAATAACTAGAACGACCTAGGGGACAAACTACTCATACCGTTGTAATGGGCCGAGTTTCTACTTTCAGATGCAACAGAAACTTTGCGGATTGGTCAATCCGTTCGCGAGATATGGCAGTTTTGTTGTAAGAAACGCTTGAAAAACTCAAAATTTTCGCAGTTCTAATGATCGAAACGAATAACTAGAACGGCCTAGGGGAAAACTACTCATACCGTTGTAATCGGGCAAGTTTCTACTTTCAGATGCAACAGAAATTTTGCGGATTGGTCAATCCGTTCGCGAGATATGGCAGTTTGGATGTAAGAAACGCTTGAAAACTCAAAATTTTCGCAGTTCTGATGCTCGAAACGAATAACTAGAACGGCCTAGAGGAAAACTACTCATACCGTTGTAATCGGGCGAGGTTCTACTTTCAGATGCAACAGAAATTTTGCGGATTGGTCAATCCGTTCGCGAGATATGGCAGTTTGGAGGTAAGAAACGCTTGAAAAACTCAAAATTTTCGCAGTTCTGATGCTCGAAACGAATAACTAGAACGGCCTAGGGGAAAACTACTCATACCGTTGTAATCGGGCGAGTTTCTACTTTCAGATGCAACAGAAATTTTACGGATTGGTCAATCCGTTCGCGATATATGGCAGTTTTGAGGTACGAAACGCTTGAAAAACTCAAAATTTTCGCAGTTCTGATGCTCGAAACAAATAACTAGAACGGCCTAGGGGAAAACTACTCATACCGTTGTAATCGGGCGATTTTCTACTTTCAGATGCAACAGAAATTTTGCGGATTGGTCAATCCGTTCGCGAGATATGGCAGTTTTGAGGTAAGGAACGCTTGAAAAACTCAAAATTTTCGCAGTTCTCATGCTCGAAACGAATAACTAGAACCGCCTAGGGGAAAACTACTCATACCGTTGTGATCGGGCGAGTTTCTACTTTCAGATGCAACAGAAATTTTGCGGGTTGGTCAATCCGTCGCGAGATATGGCAGTTTTGAGGTAAGAAACGCTGAAAAACTCAAAATTTTCGCAGTTCTGATGATCGAAACTAACAACTAGAACGACCTAGGGGAAACTACTCATACCGTTGTAATCGGGCGAGTTTCTACTTTCAGATGCAACAGAAATTTTGCGGATTGTTCAATCCGTTCGCGAGATATGGCAGTTTTGAGGTAAGAAACGCTTGAAAAACTCAAAATTTTCGCAGTTGTCATGCTCGAAACGAATAACTAGAACGGCCTAGGGGAAAACTACTCATACCGTTGTAATCGGAGGAGTTTCTACTTTCAGATGCAACAGATATTTTGCGGATTGGTCAATCCGTTCGCGAGATATGGCAGTTTTGTTGTAAGAAACGCTTGAAAAACTCAAATTTTCGCAGTTCTAATGATCGAAACGAATAACTAGAACGGCCTAGGGGAAAACTACTCATACCGTTGTAATCGGGCAAGTTTCTACTTTCAGATGCAACAGAAATTTTGCGGATTGGTCAATCCGTTCGCGAGATATGGCAGTTTGGATGTAAGAAACGCTTGAAAAACTCAAAATTTTCGCAGTTCTGATGCTCGAAACGAATAACTAGAACGGCCTAGGGGAAAACTACTCATACCGTTGTAATCGGGCGAGGTTCTACTTTCAGATGCAACAGAAATTTTGCGGATTGGTCAATCCGTTCGCGAGATATGTCAGTTTGGAGGTAAGAAACGCTTGAAAAACTCAAAATTTTCGCAGTTCTGATGCTCGAAACTAATAACTAGAACGACCTAGGGGAAAACTACTCACACCGTTGTAATCGGGCGAGCTTCTACTTTCAGAAGCAACAGAAATTTTGCGGATTGGTCAATCCGTTCGCGAGATATGTCAGTTTGGAGGTAAGAACCGCTTGAAAAACTCAAAATTTTCGCAGTTCTCATGCTCGAAACGAATAACTAGAACGACCTAGGGGAAAACTACTCATACCGTTGTAATCGGGCGAGTTTCTACTTTCAGATGCAACAGAAATTTTGCGGATTGGTCAATCCGTTCGCGAGATATGGCAGTTTTGAGGTAAGAAACGCTTGAAAAACTCAAAATTTTCGCAGTTCTCATGCTCGAAACGAATAACTAGAACGGCCTAGGGGAAAACTACTCATACCGTTGTAATCGGGCGAGTTTCTACTTTCAGATGCAACAGAAATTTTGCGGATTGGTCAATCCGTTCGCGAGATATGGCAGTTTGGAGGTAAGAAACGCTTGAAAAACTCAAAATTTTCGCAGTTCTGATGCTCGAAACTAATAACTAGAACGACCTAGGGGAAAACTACTCATACCGTTGTAATCGGGCGAGTTTCTACTTTCAGATGCAACAGAAAATTTGCGGATTGGTCAATCCGTTCGCGAGATATGGCAGTTTTGAGGTAAGAAACGCTTGAAAAACTCAAATTTTCGCAGTTCTGATGCTCGAAACTAATAACTAGAACGACCTAGGGAAAACTACTCATACCGTTGTAATCGGGCGAGTTTCAACTTTCAGATGCAACAGAAATTTTGCGGATTGGTCAATCCGTTCGCGAGATATGGCAGTTTTGATGTAAGAAACGCTTGAAAAACTCAAAATTTTCGCAGTTCTCATGATCGAAACGAATAACTAGAACGCCTAGGGGAAAAACTACTCATACCGTTGTATTCGGGCGAGTTTCTACTTTCAGATGCAACAGCAAATTTTGCGGATTGGTCAATCCGTTCGCGAGATATGGCAGTTTGGAGGTAAGAAACGCTTGAAAAACTCAAAATTTTCGCAGTTCTCATGCTCGAAACGAATAACTAGAACGACCTAGGGGAAAACTACTCATACCGTTGTAATCGGGCGAGTTTCTACTTTCAGATGCAACAGAAATTTTGCGGATTGGTCAATCCGTTCGCGAGATATGGCAGTTTTGAGGTAAGAAACGCTTGAAAAACTCAAAATTTTCGCAGTTCTCATGCTCGAAACGAATAACTAGAACGGCCTAGGGGAAAACTACTCATACCGTTGTAATCGGGCGAGTTTCTACTTTCAGATGCAACAGAAATTTTGCGGATTGGTCAATCCGTTCGCGAGATATGGCAGTTTGGAGGTAAGAAACGCTTGAAAAACTCAAAATTTTCGCAGTTCTGATGCTCGAAACTAATAACTAGAACGACCTAGGGGAAAACTACTCATACCGTTGTAATCGGGCGAGTTTCTACTTTCAGATGCAACAGAAAATTTGCGGATTGGTCAATCCGTTCGCGAGATATGGCAGTTTTGAGGTAAGAAACGCTTGAAAAACTCAAAATTTTCGCAGTTCTGATGCTCGAAACTAATAACTAGAACGACTAGGGAAAACTACTCATACCGTTGTAATCGGGCGAGTTTCAACTTTCAGATGCAACAGAAATTTGCGGATTGGTCAATCCGTTCGCGAGATATGGCAGTTTTGATGTAAGAAACGCTTGAAAAACTCAAAATTTTCGCAGTTCTCATGATCGAAACGAATAACTAGAACGGCCTAGGGGAAAACTACTCATACCGTTGTAATCGGGCGAGTTTCTACTTTCAGATGCAACAGAAATTTTGCGGATTGGTCAATCCGTTCGCGAGATATGGCAGTTTGGAGGTAAGAAACGCTTGAAAAACTCAAAATTTTCGCAGTTCTGATGCTCGAAACGAATAACTAGAACGGCCTAGGGGAAAACTACTCATACTGTTGTAATCGGGCGAGTTTCTACTTTCAGATGCAAGAGAAATTTTGCGGATTGTTCAATCCGTTCGCGAGATATGGCAGTTTGAGGTAAGAAACGCTTGAAAAACTGAAAATTTTCGCAGTTCTCATGCTCGAAACGAATAACTAGAACGGCCTAGGGAAGACTACTCATACCGTTGTAATCGGACGAGTTTCTACTTTCAGATGCAATAGATATTTGCGGATTGGTCAATCCGTTCGCGAGATATGGCAGTTTTGTTGTAAGAAACGCTTGAAAAAACTCAAAATTTTCGCAGTTCTAATGATCGAAACGAATAACTAGAACGGCCTAGGGGAAAACTACTCATACCGTTGTAATCGGGCAAGTTTCTACTTTCAGATGCAACAGAAATTTTGCGGATTGGTCAATCCGTTCGCGAGATATGGCAGTTTGGATGTAAGAAACGCTTGAAAAACTCAAAATTTTCGCAGTTCTGATGCTCGAAACGAATAACTAGAACGGCCTAGGGGAAAACTACTCATACCGTTGTAATCGGGCGAGGTTCTACTTTCAGATGCAACAGAAATTTTGCGGATTGGTCAATCCGTTCGCGAGATATGTCAGTTTGGAGGTAAGAAACGCTTGAAAAACTCAAAATTTTCGCAGTTCTGATGCTCGAAACTAATAACTAGAACGACCTAGGGGAAAACTACCCACACCGTTGTAATCGGGCGAGCTTCTACTTTCAGAAGCAACAGAAATTTTGCGGATTGGTCAATCCGTTCGCGAGATATGTCAGTTTGGAGGTAAGAAACGCTTGAAAAACTCAAATTTTCGCAGTTCTCATGCTCGAAACGAATAACTAGAACGACCTAGGGGAAAACTACTCATACCGTTGTAATCGGGCGAGTTTCTACTTTCAGATGCAACAGAAATTTTGCGGATTGGTCAATCGTTCGCGAGATATGGCAGTTTTGAGGTAAGAAACGCTTGAAAAACTCAAAATTTTCGCAGTTCTGATGCTCGAAACTAATAACTAGAACGACCTAGGGGAAAACTACTCATACCGTTGTAATCGGGCGAGTTTCAACTTTCAGATGCAACAGAAATTTTGCGGATTGGTCAATCCGTTCGCGAGATATGGCAGTTTTGATGTAAGAAACGCTTGAAAAACTCAAAATTTTCGCAGTTCTCATGATCGAAACGAATAACTAGAACGGCCTAGGGGAAAACTACTCATACCGTTGTAATCGGGCGAGTTTCTACTTTCAGATGCAACAGAAATTTTGCGGATTTGTCAATCCGTTCGCGAGATATGGCAGTTTGGATGTAAGAAACGCTTGAAAAACTCAAAATTTTCGCAGTTCTCATGATCGAAACGAATAACTAGAACGGCCTAGGGGAAAACTACTCATACCGTTGTAATCGGGCGAGTTTCTACTTTCAGATGCAACAGAAATTTGCGGATTTGTCAATCCGTTCGCGAGATATGGCAGTTTGGAGGTAAGAAACGCTTGAAAAACTCAAAATTTTCGCAGTTCTGATGCTCGAAACGAATAACTAGAACGGCCTAGGGGAAAACTACTCATACCGTTGTAATCGGGCGAGGTTCTACTTTCAGATGCAACAGAAATTTTGCGGATTGGTCAATCCGTTCGCGAGATATGTCAGTTTGGAGGTAAGAAACGCTTGAAAAACTCAAAATTTTCGCAGTTCTGATGCTCGAAACTAATAACTAGAACGACCTAGGGGAAAACTACTCATACCGTTGTAATCGGGCGAGTTTCTACTTTCAGATGCAACAGAAATTTTGCGGATTGGTCAATCCGTTCGCGAGATATGGCAGTTTTGAGGTAAGAAACGCTTGAAAAACTCAAAATTTTCGCAGTTCTGATGCTCGAAACTAATAACTAGAACGGCCTAGGGGAAAACTACTCATACCGTTGTAATCGGGCGAGGTTCTACTTTCAGATGCAACAGAAATTTTGCGGATTGGTCAATCCGTTCGCGAGATATGGCAGTTTGGAGGTAAGAAACGCTTGAAAAACTCAAAATTTTCGCAGTTCTGATGCTCGAAACTAATAACTAGAACGACCTAGGGGAAAACTACTCATACCGTTGTAATCGGGCGAGTTTCTACTTTCAGATGCAACAGAAATTTTGCGGATTGGTCAATCCGTTCGCGAGATATGGCAGTTTTGAGGTAAGAAACGCTTGAAAAACTCAAAATTTTCGCAGTTCTCATGCTCGAAACGAATAACTAGAACGACCTAGGGGAAAACTACTCATACCGTTGTAATCGGGCGAGTTTCAACTTTCAGATGCAACAGAAATTTTGCGGATTGGTCAATCCGTTCGCGAGATATGGCAGTTTTGATGTAAGAAACGCTTGAAAAACTCAAAATTTTCGCAGTTCTCATGATCGAAACGAATAACTAGAACGGCCTAGGGGAAAACTACTCATACCGTTGTAATCGGGCGAGTTTCTACTTTCAGATGCAACAGAAATTTTGCGGATTTGTCAATCCGTTCGCGAGATATGGCAGTTTGGAGGTAAGAAACGCTTGAAAAACTCAAAATTTTCGCAGTTCTGATGCTCGAAACGAATAACTAGAACGGCCTAGGGGAAAACTACTCATACCGTTGTAATCGGGCGAGGTTCTACTTTCAGATGCAACAGAAATTTTGCGGATTGGTCAATCCGTTCGCGAGATATGTCAGTTTGGAGGTAAGAAACGCTTGAAAAACTCAAAATTTTCGCAGTTCTGATGCTCGAAACTAATAACTAGAACGACCTAGGGGAAAACTACTCATACCGTTGTAATCGGGCGAGCTTCTACTTTCAGAAGCAACAGAAATTTTGCGGATTGGTCAATCCGTTCGCGAGATATGTCAGTTTGGAGGTAAGAAACGCTTGAAAAACTCAAAATTTTCGCAGTTCTCATGCTCGAAACGAATAACTAGAACGACCTAGGGGAAAACTACTCATACCGTTGTAATCGGGCGAGTTTCTACTTTCAGATGCAACAGAAACTTTGCGGATTGGTCAATCCGTTCGCGAGATATGGCAGTTTTGTTGTAAGAAACGCTTGAAAAACTCAAAATTTTCGCAGTTCTAATGATCGAAACGAATAACTAGAACGGCCTAGGGGAAAACTACTCATACCGTTGTAATCGGGCAAGTTTCTACTTTCAGATGCAACAGAAATTTTGCGGATTGGTCAATCCGTTCGCGAGATATGGCAGTTTGGATGTAAGAAACGCTTGAAAAACTCAAAATTTTCGCAGTTCTGATGCTCGAAACGAATAACTAGAACGGCCTAGGGGAAAACTACTCATACCGTTGTAATCGGGCGAGGTTCTACTTTCAGATGCAACAGAAATTTTGCGGATTGGTCAATCCGTTCGCGAGATATGTCAGTTTGGAGGTAAGAAACGCTTGAAAAACTCAAATTTTCGCAGTTCTGATGCTCGAAACTAATAACTAGAACGACCTAGGGCAAAACTACTCATACCGTTGTAATCGGGCGAGCTTCTACTTTCAGAAGCAACAGAAATTTTGCGGATTGGTCAATCCGTTCGCGAGATATGTCAGTTTGGAGGTAAGAAACGCTTGAAAAACTCAAAATTTTCGCAGTTCTCATGCTCCAAACGAATAACTAGAACGACCTAGGGGAAAACTACTCATACCGTTGTAATCGGGCGAGTTTCTACTTTCAGATGCAACAGAAATTTTGCGGATTGGTCAATCCGTTCGCGAGATATGGCAGTTTTGAGGTAAGAAACGCTTGAAAAACTCAAAATTTTCGCAGTTCTGATGCTCGAAACTAATAACTAGAACGACCTAGGGGAAAACTACTCATACCGTTGTAATCGGGCGAGTTTCAACTTTCAGATGCAACAGAAATTTTGCGGATTGGTCAATCCGTTCGCGAGATATGGCAGTTTTGATGTAAGAAACGCTTGAAAAACTCAAAATTTTCGCAGTTCTCATGATCGAAACGAATAACTAGAACGACCTAGGGGAAAACTACTCATACCGTTGTAATCGGGCGAGTTTCTACTTTCAGATGCAACAGAAATTTTGCGGATTGGTCAATCCGTTCGCGAGATATGGCAGTTTGGATGTAAGAAACGCTTGAAAAACTCAAAATTTTCGCAGTTCTGATGCTCGAAACGAATAACTAGAACGGCCTAGGGGAAAACTACTCATACCGTTGTAATCGGGCGAGTTTCTACTTTCAGATGCAACAGAAATTTTGCGGATTGGTCAATCCGTTCGCGAGATATGGCAGTTTTGAGGTAAGAAACGCTTGAAAAACTCAAAATTTTCGCAGTTCTCATGCTCGAAACGAATAACTAGAACGGCCTAGGGGAAAACTACTCATACCGTTGTAATCGGGCGAGTTTCTACTTTCAGATGCAACAGAAATTTTGCGGATTGGTCAATCCGTTCGCGAGATATGGCAGTTTTGTTGTAAGAACGCTTGAAAAACTCAAAATTTTCGCAGTTCTAATGATCGAAACGAATAACTAGAACGGCCTAGGGGAAAACTACTCATACCGTTGTAATCGGGCAAGTTTCTACTTTCAGATGCAACAGAAATTTTGCGGATTGGTCAATCCGTTCGCGAGATATGGCAGTTTGGATGTAAGAAACGCTTGAAAAACTCAAAATTTTCGCAGTTCTGATGCTCGAAACGAATAACTAGAACGGCCTAGGGGAAAACTACTCATACCGTTGTAATCGGGCGAGCTTCTACTTTCAGATGCAACAGAAATTTTGCGGATTGGTCAATCCGTTCGCGAGATATGGCAGTTTTGAGGTAAGAAACGCTTGAAAAACTCAAAATTTTCGCAGTTCTCATGATCGAAACGAATAACTAGAACGACCTAGGGGAAAACTACTCATACCGTTGTAATCGGGCGAGTTTCTACTTTCAGATGCAACAGAAATTTTGCGGATTGGTCAATCCGTTCGCGAGATATGGCAGTTTGGATGTAAGAAACGCTTGAAAAACTCAAAATTTTCGCAGTTCTGATGCTCGAAACGAATAACTAGAACGGCCTAGGGGAAAACTACTCATACCGTTGTAATCGGGCGAGTTTCTACTTTCAGATGCAACAGAAATTTTGCGGATTGGTCAATCCGTTCGCGAGATATGGCAGTTTTGAGGTAAGAAACGCTTGAAAAACTCAAAATTTTCGCAGTTCTCATGCTCGAAACGAATAACTAGAACGGCCTAGGGGAAAACTACTCATACCGTTGTAATCGGGCGAGTTTCTACTTTCAGATGCAACAGAAATTTTGCGGATTGGTCAATCCGTTCGCGAGATATGGCAGTTTTGTTGTAAGAACGCTTGAAAAACTCAAAATTTTCGCAGTTCTAATGATCGAAACGAATAACTAGAACGGCCTAGGGGAAAACTACTCATACCGTTGTAATCGGGCAAGTTTCTACTTTCAGATGCAACAGAAATTTTGCGGATTGGTCAATCCGTTCGCGAGATATGGCAGTTTGGATGTAAGAAACGCTTGAAAAACTCAAAATTTCGCAGTTCTGATGCTCGAAACGAATAACTAGAACGGCCTAGGGGAAAACTACTCATACCGTTGTAATCGGGCGAGCTTCTACTTTCAGATGCAACAGAAATTTTGCGGATTGGTCAATCCGTTCGCGAGATATGGCAGTTTGGAGGTAAGAAACGCTTGAAAAACTCAAAATTTTCGCAGTTCTGATGCTCGAAACTAATAACTAGAACGATCTAGGGGAAAACTACTCATACCGTTGTAATCGGGCGAGTTTCTACTTTCAGATGCAACAGAAATTTTGCGGATTGGTCAATCTGTTCGCGAGATATGGCAGTTTTGAGGTAAGAAACGCTTGAAAAACTCAAAATTTTCGCAGTTCTCATGCTCGAAACGAATAACTAGAACGGCCTAGGGGAAAACTACTCATACCGTTGTAATCGGGCAAGTTTCTACTTTCAGATGCAACAGAAATTTTGCGGATTGGTAATCCGTTCGCGAGAGATGGCAGTTTGGAGGAAAGAAACGCTTGAAAAACTCAAAATTTTCGCAGTTCTGATGCTCGAAACGAATAACTAGAACGACCTAGGGGAAAACTACTCATACCGTTGTAATCGGGCGAGTTTCTACTTTCAGATGCAACAGAAATTTTGCGGATTGGTCAATCCGTTCGCGAGATATGGCAGTTTTGAGGTAAGAAACGCTTGAAAAACTCAAAATTTTCGCAATTCTCACGCTCGAAACGAATAACTAGAACGGCCTAGGGGAAAACTACTCATACCGTTGTAATCGGGCGAGTTTCTACTTTCAGATGCAACAGAAATTTTGCGGATTGGTCAATCCGTTCGCGAGATATGGCAGTTTTGTTGTAAGAACGCTTGAAAAACTCAAAATTTTCGCAGTTCTAATGATCGAAACGAATAACTAGAACGGCCTAGGGGAAAACTACTCATACCGTTGTAATCGGGCAAGTTTCTACTTTCAGATGCAACAGAAATTTTGCGGATTGGTCAATCCGTTCGCGAGATATGGCAGTTTGGATGTAAGAAACGCTTGAAAAACTCAAAATTTTCGCAGTTCTGATGCTCGAAACGAATAACTAGAACGGCCTAGGGGAAAACTACTCATACCGTTGTAATCGGGCGAGCTTCTACTTTCAGATGCAACAGAAATTTTGCGGATTGGTCAATCCGTTCGCGAGATATGGCAGTTTGGAGGTAAGAAACGCTTGAAAAACTCAAAATTTTCGCAGTTCTGATGCTCGAAACTAATAACTAGAACGATCTAGGGGAAAACTACTCATACCGTTGTAATCGGGCGAGTTTCTACTTTCAGATGCAACAGAAATTTTGCGGATTGGTCAATCTGTTCGCGAGATATGGCAGTTTTGAGGTAAGAAACGCTTGAAAAACTCAAAATTTTCGCAGTTCTCATGCTCGAAACGAATAACTAGAACTGCCTAGGGGAAAACTACTCATACCGTTGTAATCGGGCAAGTTTCTACTTTCAGATGCAACAGAAATTTTGCGGATTGGTAATCCGTTCGCGAGAGATGGCAGTTTGGAGGAAAGAAACGCTTGAAAAACTCAAAATTTTCGCAGTTCTGATGCTCGAAACGAATAACTAGAACGACCTAGGGGAAAACTACTCATACCGTTGTAATCGGGCGAGTTTCTACTTTCAGATGCAACAGAAATTTTGCGGATTGGTCAATCCGTTCGCGAGATATGGCAGTTTTGAGGTAAGAAACGCTTGAAAAACTCAAAATTTTCGCAGTTCTGATGCTCGAAACTAATAACTAGAACGACCTAGGGGAAAACTACTCATACCGTTGTAATCGGGCGAGTTTCAACTTTCAGATGCAACAGAAATTTTGCGGATTGGTCAATCCGTTCGCGAGATATGGCAGTTTTGATGTAAGAAACGCTTGAAAAACTCAAAATTTTCGCAGTTCTCATGATCGAAACGAATAACTAGAACGGCCTAGGGGAAAACTACTCATACCGTTGTAATCGGGCGAGTTTCTACTTTCAGATGCAACAGAAATTTTGCGGATTGGTCAATCCGTTCGCGAGATATGGCAGTTTTGTTGTAAGAACGCTTGAAAAACTCAAAATTTTCGCAGTTCTAATGATCGAAACGAATAACTAGAACGGCCTAGGGGAAAACTACTCATACCGTTGTAATCGGGCAAGTTTCTACTTTCAGATGCAACAGAAATTTTGCGGATTGGTCAATCCGTTCGCGAGATATGTCAGTTTGGAGGTAAGAAACGCTTGAAAAACTCAAAATTTTCGCAGTTCTGATGCTCGAAACTAATAACTAGAACGACCTAGGGGAAAACTACTCATACCGTTGTAATCGGGCGAGCTTCTACTTTCAGAAGCAACAGAAATTTTGCGGATTGGTCAATCCGTTCGCGAGATATGTCAGTTTGGAGGTAAGAAACGCTTGAAAAACTCAAAATTTTCGCAGTTCTCATGCTCGAAACGAATAACTAGAACGACCTAGGGGAAAACTACTGATACCGTTGTAATCGGGCGAGTTTCTACTTTCAGATGCAACAGAAATTTTGCGGATTGGTCAATCCGTTCGCGAGATATGGCAGTTTTGTGGTAAGAAACGCTTGAAAAACTCAAAATTTTCGCAGTTCTGATGCTCGAAACTAATAACTAGAACGACCTAGGGGAAAACTACTCATACCGTTGTAATCGGGCGAGTTTCAACTTTCAGATGCAACAGAAATTTTGCGGATTGGTCAATCCGTTCGCGAGATATGGCAGTTTTGATGTAAGAAACGCTGGAAAAACTCAAAATTTTCGCAGTTCTCATGATCGAAACGAATAACTAGAACGGCCTAGGGGAAAACTACTCATACCGTTGTAATCGGGCGAGTTTCTACTTTCAGATGCAACAGAAATTTTGCGGATTGGTCAATCCGTTCGCGAGATATGGCAGTTTGGAGGTAAGAAACGCTTGAAAAACTCAAAATTTTCGCAGTTCTGATGCTCGAAACGAATAACTAGAACGACCTAGGGGAAAACTACTCATACCGTTGTAATCGGGCGAGTTTCTACTTTCAGATGCAACAGAAATTTTGCGGATTGGTCAATCCGTTCGCGAGATATGGCAGTTTTGAGGTAAGAAACGCTTGAAAAACTCAAAATTTTCGCAGTTCTCATGCTCGAAACGAATAACTAGAACGGCCTAGGGGAAAACTACTCATACCGTTGTAATCGGGCGAGTTTCTACTTTCAGATGCAACAGAAATTTTGCGGATTGGTCAATCCGTTCGCGAGATATGGCAGTTTTGTTGTAAGAACGCTTGAAAAACTCAAAATTTTCGCAGTTCTAATGATCGAAACGAATAACTAGAACGGCCTAGGGGAAAACTACTCATACCGTTGTAATCGGGCAAGTTTCTACTTTCAGATGCAACAGAAATTTTGCGGATTGGTCAATCCGTTCGCGAGATATGGCAGTTTGGATGTAAGAAACGCTTGAAAAACTCAAAATTTTCGCAGTTCTGATGCTCGAAACGAATAACTAGAACGGCCTAGGGGAAAACTACTCATACCGTTGTAATCGGGCGAGCTTCTACTTTCAGATGCAACAGAAATTTTGCGGATTGGTCAATCCGTTCGCGAGATATGGCAGTTTGGAGGTAAGAAACGCTTGAAAAACTCAAAATTTTCGCAGTTCTGATGCTCGAAACTAATAACTAGAACGATCTAGGGGAAAACTACTCATACCGTTGTAATCGGGCGAGTTTCTACTTTCAGATGCAACAGAAATTTTGCGGATTGGTCAATCTGTTCGCGAGATATGGCAGTTTTGAGGTAAGAAACGCTTGAAAAACTCAAAATTTTCGCAGTTCTCATGCTCGAAACGAATAACTAGAACGATCTAGGGGAAAACTACTCATACCGTTGTAATCGGGCGAGTTTCTACTTTCAGATGCAACAGAAATTTTGCGGATTGGTCAATCCGTTCGCGAGATATGGCAGTTTTGATGTAAGAAACGCTTGAAAAACTCAAAATTTTCGCAGTTCTCATGATCGAAACGAATAACTAGAACGGCCTAGGGGAAAACTACTCATACCGTTGTAATCGGGCGAGTTTCTACTTTCAGATGCAACAGAAATTTTGCGGATTGGTCAATCCGTTCGCGAGATATGGCAGTTTTGTTGTAAGAACGCTTGAAAAACTCAAAATTTTCGCAGTTCTAATGATCGAAACGAATAACTAGAACGGCCTAGGGGAAAACTACTCACACCGTTGTAATCGGGCAAGTTTCTACTTTCAGATGCAACAGAAATTTTGCGGATTGGTCAATCCGTTCGCGAGATATGGCAGTTTGGATGTAAGAAACGCTTGAAAAACTCAAAATTTTCGCAGTTCTGATGCTCGAAACGAATAACTAGAACGGCCTAGGGGAAAACTACTCATACCGTTGTAATCGGGCGAGGTTCTACTTTCAGATGCAACAGAAATTTTGCGGATTGGTCAATCCGTTCGCGAGATATGTCAGTTTGGAGGTAAGAAACGCTTGAAAAACTCAAAATTTTCGCAGTTCTGATGCTCGAAACTAATAACTAGAACGACCTAGGGGAAAACTACTCATACCGTTGTAATCGGGCGAGCTTCTACTTTCAGAAGCAACAGAAATTTTGCGGATTGGTCAATCCGTTCGCGAGATATGTCAGTTTGGAGGTAAGAAACGCTTGAAAAACTCAAAATTTTCGCAGTTCTCATGATCGAAACGAATAACTAGAACGGCCTAGGGGAAAACTACTCATAACGTTGTAATCGGGCGAGTTTCTACTTTCAGATGCAACAGAAATTTTGCGGATTGGTCAATCCGTTCGCGAGATATGGCAGTTTTGAGGTAAGAAACGCTTGAAAAACTCAAAATTTTCGCAGTTCTCATGCTCGAAACGAATAACTAGAACGGCCTAGGGGAAAACTACTCATACCGTTGTAATCGGGCGAGTTTCTACTTTCAGATGCAACAGAAATTTTGCGGATTGGTCAATCCGTTCGCGAGATATGGCAGTTTTGTTGTAAGAACGCTTGAAAAACTCAAAATTTTCGCAGTTCTAATGATCGAAACGAATAACTAGAACGGCCTAGGGGAAAACTACTCATACCGTTGTAATCGGGCAAGTTTCTACTTTCAGATGCAACAGAAATTTTGCGGATTGGTCAATCCGTTCGCGAGATATGGCAGTTTGGATGTAAGAAACGCTTGAAAAACTCAAAATTTTCGCAGTTCTGATGCTCGAAACGAATAACTAGAACGGCCTAGGGGAAAACTACTCATACCGTTGTAATCGGGCGAGCTTCTACTTTCAGATGCAACAGAAATTTTGCGGATTGGTCAATCCGTTCGCGAGATATGGCAGTTTGGAGGTAAGAAACGCTTGAAAAACTCAAAATTTTCGCAGTTCTGATGCTCGAAACTAATAACTAGAACGATCTAGGGGAAAACTACTCATACCGTTGTAATCGGGCGAGTTTCTACTTTCAGATGCAACAGAAATTTTGCGGATTGGTCAATCTGTTCGCGAGATATGGCAGTTTTGAGGTAAGAAACGCTTGAAAAACTCAAAATTTTCGCAGTTCTCATGCTCGAAACGAATAACTAGAACGGCCTAGGGGAAAACTACTCATACCGTTGTAATCGGGCAAGTTTCTACTTTCAGATGCAACAGAAATTTTGCGGATTGGTAATCCGTTCGCGAGAGATGGCAGTTTGGAGGAAAGAAACGCTTGAAAAACTCAAAATTTTCGCAGTTCTGATGCTCGAAACGAATAACTAGAACGACCTAGGGGAAAACTACTCATACCGTTGTAATCGGGCGAGTTTCTACTTTCAGATGCAACAGAAATTTTGCGGATTGGTCAATCCGTTCGCGAGATATGGCAGTTTTGAGGTAAGAAACGCTTGAAAAACTCAAAATTTTCGCAGTTCTGATGCTCGAAACTAATAACTAGAACGACCTAGGGGAAAACTACTCATACCGTTGTAATCGGGCGAGTTTCAACTTTCAGATGCAACAGAAATTTTGCGGATTGGTCAATCCGTTCGCGAGATATGGCAGTTTTGATGTAAGAAACGCTTGAAAAACTCAAAATTTTCGCAGTTCTCATGATCGAAACGAATAACTAGAACGGCCTAGGGGAAAACTACTCATACCGTTGTAATCGGGCGAGTTTCTACTTTCAGATGCAACAGAAATTTTGCGGATTGGTCAATCCGTTCGCGAGATATGGCAGTTTTGTTGTAAGAACGCTTGAAAAACTCAAAATTTTCGCAGTTCTAATGGTCGAAACGAATAACTAGAACGGCCTAGGAGAAAACTACTCATACCGTTGTAATCGGGCAAGTTTCTACTTTCAGATGCAACAGAAATTTTGCGGATTGGTCAATCCGTTCGCGAGATATGGCAGTTTGGATGTAAGAAACGCTTGAAAAACTCAAAATTTTCGCAGTTCTGATGCTCGAAACGAATAACTAGAACGGCCTAGGGGAAAACTACTCATACCGTTGTAATCGGGCGAGCTTCTACTTTCAGATGCAACAGAAATTTTGCGGATTGGTCAATCCGTTCGCGAGATATGGCAGTTTGGAGGTAAGAAACGCTTGAAAAACTCAAAATTTTCGCAGTTCTGATGCTCGAAACTAATAACTAGAACGATCTAGGGGAAAACTACTCATACCGTTGTAATCGGGCGGGTTTCTACTTTCAGATGCAACAGAAATTTTGCGGATTGGTCAATCTGTTCGCGAGATATGGCAGTTTTGAGGTAAGAAACACTTGAAAAACTCAAAATTTTCGCAGTTCTCATGATCGAAACGAATAACTAGAACGGCCTAGGGGAAAACTACTCATACCGTTGTAATCGGGCGAGTTTCTACTTTCAGATGCAACAGAAATTTTGCGGATTGGTCAATCCGTTCGCGAGATATGGCAGTTTGGAGGTAAGAAACGCTTGAAAAACTCAAAATTTTCGCAGTTCTGATGCTCGAAACGAATAACTAGAACGACCTAGGGGAAAACTACTCATACCGTTGTAATCGGGCGAGTTTCTACTTTCAGATGCAACAGAAATTTTGCGGATTGGTAATCCGTTCGCGAGAGATGGCAGTTTGGAGGAAAGAAACGCTTGAAAAACTCAAAATTTTCGCAGTTCTGATGCTCGAAACGAATAACTAGAACGACCTAGGGGAAAACTACTCATACCGTTGTAATCGGGCGAGTTTCTACTTTCAGATGCAACAGAAATTTTGCGGATTGGTCAATCCGTTCGCGAGATATGGCAGTTTTGATGTAAGAAACGCTTGAAAAACTCAAAATTTTCGCAGTTCTCATGATCGAAACGAATAACTAGAACGGCCTAGGGGAAAACTACTCATACCGTTGTAATCGGGCGAGTTTCTACTTTCAGATGCAACAGAAATTTTGCGGATTGGTCAATCCGTTCGCGAGATATGGCAGTTTTGTTGTAAGAACGCTTGAAAAACTCAAAATTTTCGCAGTTCTAATGATCGAAACGAATAACTAGAACGGCCTAGGGGAAAACTACTCACACCGTTGTAATCGGGCAAGTTTCTACTTTCAGATGCAACAGAAATTTTGCGGATTGGTCAATCCGTTCGCGAGATATGGCAGTTTGGATGTAAGAAACGCTTGAAAAACTCAAAATTTTCGCAGTTCTGATGCTCGAAACGAATAACTAGAACGGCCTAGGGGAAAACTACTCATACCGTTGTAATCGGGCGAGGTTCTACTTTCAGATGCAACAGAAATTTTGCGGATTGGTCAATCCGTTCGCGAGATATGTCAGTTTGGAGGTAAGAAACGCTTGAAAAACTCAAAATTTTCGCAGTTCTGATGCTCGAAACTAATAACTAGAACGACCTAGGGGAAAACTACTCATACCGTTGTAATCGGGCGAGCTTCTACTTTCAGAAGCAACAGAAATTTTGCGGATTGGTCAATCCGTTCGCGAGATATGTCAGTTTGGAGGTAAGAAACGCTTGAAAAACTCAAAATTTTCGCAGTTCTCATGATCGAAACGAATAACTAGAACGGCCTAGGGGAAAACTACTCATAACGTTGTAATCGGGCGAGTTTCTACTTTCAGATGCAACAGAAATTTTGCGGATTGGTCAATCCGTTCGCGAGATATGGCAGTTTTGAGGTAAGAAACGCTTGAAAAACTCAAAATTTTCGCAGTTCTCATGCTCGAAACGAATAACTAGAACGGCCTAGGGGAAAACTACTCATACCGTTGTAATCGGGCGAGTTTCTACTTTCAGATGCAACAGAAATTTTGCGGATTGGTCAATCCGTTCGCGAGATATGGCAGTTTTGTTGTAAGAACGCTTGAAAAACTCAAAATTTTCGCAGTTCTAATGATCGAAACGAATAACTAGAACGGCCTAGGGGAAAACTACTCATACCGTTGTAATCGGGCAAGTTTCTACTTTCAGATGCAACAGAAATTTTGCGGATTGGTCAATCCGTTCGCGAGATATGGCAGTTTGGATGTAAGAAACGCTTGAAAAACTCAAAATTTTCGCAGTTCTGATGCTCGAAACGAATAACTAGAACGGCCTAGGGGAAAACTACTCATACCGTTGTAATCGGGCGAGCTTCTACTTTCAGATGCAACAGAAATTTTGCGGATTGGTCAATCCGTTCGCGAGATATGGCAGTTTGGAGGTAAGAAACGCTTGAAAAACTCAAAATTTTCGCAGTTCTGATGCTCGAAACTAATAACTAGAACGATCTAGGGGAAAACTACTCATACCGTTGTAATCGGGCGAGTTTCTACTTTCAGATGCAACAGAAATTTTGCGGATTGGTCAATCTGTTCGCGAGATATGGCAGTTTTGAGGTAAGAAACGCTTGAAAAACTCAAAATTTTCGCAGTTCTCATGCTCGAAACGAATAACTAGAACGGCCTAGGGGAAAACTACTCATACCGTTGTAATCGGGCAAGTTTCTACTTTCAGATGCAACAGAAATTTTGCGGATTGGTAATCCGTTCGCGAGAGATGGCAGTTTGGAGGAAAGAAACGCTTGAAAAACTCAAAATTTTCGCAGTTCTGATGCTCGAAACGAATAACTAGAACGACCTAGGGGAAAACTACTCATACCGTTGTAATCGGGCGAGTTTCTACTTTCAGATGCAACAGAAATTTTGCGGATTGGTCAATCCGTTCGCGAGATATGGCAGTTTTGAGGTAAGAAACGCTTGAAAAACTCAAAATTTTCGCAGTTCTGATGCTCGAAACTAATAACTAGAACGACCTAGGGGAAAACTACTCATACCGTTGTAATCGGGCGAGTTTCAACTTTCAGATGCAACAGAAATTTTGCGGATTGGTCAATCCGTTCGCGAGATATGGCAGTTTTGATGTAAGAAACGCTTGAAAAACTCAAAATTTTCGCAGTTCTCATGATCGAAACGAATAACTAGAACGGCCTAGGGGAAAACTACTCATACCGTTGTAATCGGGCGAGTTTCTACTTTCAGATGCAACAGAAATTTTGCGGATTGGTCAATCCGTTCGCGAGATATGGCAGTTTTGTTGTAAGAACGCTTGAAAAACTCAAAATTTTCGCAGTTCTAATGATCGAAACGAATAACTAGAAAGGCCTAGGAGAAAACTACTCATACCGTTGTAATCGGGCAAGTTTCTACTTTCAGATGCAACAGAAATTTTGCGGATTGGTCAATCCGTTCGCGAGATATGGCAGTTTGGATGTAAGAAACGCTTGAAAAACTCAAAATTTTCGCAGTTCTGATGCTCGAAACGAATAACTAGAACGGCCTAGGGGAAAACTACTCATACCGTTGTAATCGGGCGAGCTTCTACTTTCAGATGCAACAGAAATTTTGCGGATTGGTCAATCCGTTCGCGAGATATGGCAGTTTGGAGGTAAGAAACGCTTGAAAAACTCAAAATTTTCGCAGTTCTGATGCTCGAAACTAATAACTAGAACGATCTAGGGGAAAACTACTCATACCGTTGTAATCGGGCGGGTTTCTACTTTCAGATGCAACAGAAATTTTGCGGATTGGTCAATCTGTTCGCGAGATATGGCAGTTTTGAGGTAAGAAACACTTGAAAAACTCAAAATTTTCGCAGTTCTCATGCTCGAAACGAATAACTAGAACGGCCTAGGGGAAAACTACTCATACCGTTGTAATCGGGCAAGTTTCTACTTTCAGATGCAACAGAAATTTTGCGGATTGGTAATCCGTTCGCGAGAGATGGCAGTTTGGAGGAAAGAAACGCTTGAAAAACTCAAAATTTTCGCAGTTCTGATGCTCGAAACGAATAACTAGAACGACCTAGGGGAAAACTACTCATACCGTTGTAATCGGGCGAGTTTCTACTTTCAGATGCAACAGAAATTTTGCGGATTGGTCAATCCGTTCGCGAGATATGGCAGTTTTGAGGTAAGAAACGCTTGAAAAACTCAAAATTTTCGCAGTTCTGATGCTCGAAACTAATAACTAGAACGACCTAGGGGAAAACTACTCATACCGTTGTAATCGGGCGAGTTTCAACTTTCAGATGCAACAGAAATTTTGCGGATTGGTCAATCCGTTCGCGAGATATGGCAGTTTTGATGTAAGAAACGCTTGAAAAACTCAAAATTTTCGCAGTTCTCATGATCGAAACGAATAACTAGAACGGCCTAGGGGAAAACTACTCATACCGTTGTAATCGGGCGAGTTTCTACTTTCAGATGCAACAGAAATTTTGCGGATTGGTCAATCCGTTCGCGAGATATGGCAGTTTGGAGGTAAGAAACGCTTGAAAAACTCAAAATTTTCGCAGTTCTGATGCTCGAAACGAATAACTAGAACGACCTAGGGGAAAACTACTCATACCGTTGTAATCGGGCGAGTTTCTACTTTCAGATGCAACAGAAATTTTGCGGATTGGTAATCCGTTCGCGAGAGATGGCAGTTTGGAGGAAAGAAACGCTTGAAAAACTCAAAATTTTCGCAGTTCTGATGCTCGAAACGAATAACTAGAACGACCTAGGGGAAAACTACTCATACCGTTGTAATCGGGCGAGTTTCTACTTTCAGATGCAACAGAAATTTTGCGGATTGGTCAATCCGTTCGCGAGATATGGCAGTTTTGAGGTAAGAAACGCTTGAAAAACTCAAAATTTTCGCAGTTCTGATGCTCGAAACTAATAACTAGAACGACCTAGGGGAAAACTACTCATACCGTTGTAATCGGGCGAGTTTCAACTTTCAGATGCAACAGAAATTTTGCGGATTGGTCAATCCGTTCGCGAGATATGGCAGTTTTGATGTAAGAAACGCTTGAAAAACTCAAAATTTTCGCAGTTCTCATGATCGAAACGAATAACTAGAACGGCCTAGGGGAAAACTACTCATACCGTTGTAATCGGGCGAGTTTCTACTTTCAGATGCAACAGAAATTTTGCGGATTGGTCAATCCGTTCGCGAGATATGGCAGTTTTGTTGTAAGAACGCTTGAAAAACTCAAAATTTTCGCAGTTCTAATGATCGAAACGAATAACTAGAACGGCCTAGGAGAAAACTACTCATACCGTTGTAATCGGGCAAGTTTCTACTTTCAGATGCAACAGAAATTTTGCGGATTGGTCAATCCGTTCGCGAGATATGGCAGTTTGGATGTAAGAAACGCTTGAAAAACTCAAAATTTTCGCAGTTCTGATGCTCGAAACGAATAACTAGAACGGCCTAGGGGAAAACTACTCATACCGTTGTAATCGGGCGAGCTTCTACTTTCAGATGCAACAGAAATTTTGCGGATTGGTCAATCCGTTCGCGAGATATGGCAGTTTGGAGGTAAGAAACGCTTGAAAAACTCAAAATTTTCGCAGTTCTGATGCTCGAAACTAATAACTAGAACGATCTAGGGGAAAACTACTCATACCGTTGTAATCGGGCGGGTTTCTACTTTCAGATGCAACAGAAATTTTGCGGATTGGTCAATCTGTTCGCGAGATATGGCAGTTTTGAGGTAAGAAACACTTGAAAAACTCAAAATTTTCGCAGTTCTCATGCTCGAAACGAATAACTAGAACGGCCTAGGGGAAAAATACTCATACCGTTGTAATCGGGCAAGTTTCTACTTTCAGATGCAACAGAAATTTTGCGGATTGGTAATCCGTTCGCGAGAGATGGCAGTTTGGAGGAAAGAAACGCTTGAAAAACTCAAAATTTTCGCAGTTCTGATGCTCGAAACGAATAACTAGAACGACCTAGGGGAAAACTACTCATACCGTTGTAATCGGGCGAGTTTCTACTTTCAGATGCAACAGAAATTTTGCGGATTGGTCAATCCGTTCGCGAGATATGGCAGTTTTGAGGTAAGAAACGCTTGAAAAACTCAAAATTTTCGCAGTTCTGATGCTCGAAACTAATAACTAGAACGACCTAGGGGAAAACTACTCATACCGTTGTAATCGGGCGAGTTTCAACTTTCAGATGCAACAGAAATTTTGCGGATTGGTCAATCCGTTCGCGAGATATGGCAGTTTTGATGTAAGAAACGCTTGAAAAACTCAAAATTTTCGCAGTTCTCATGATCGAAACGAATAACTAGAACGGCCTAGGGGAAAACTACTCATACCGTTGTAATCGGGCGAGTTTCTACTTTCAGATGCAACAGAAATTTTGCGGATTGGTCAATCCGTTCGCGAGATATGGCAGTTTGGAGGTAAGAAACGCTTGAAAAACTCAAAATTTTCGCAGTTCTGATGCTCGAAACGAATAACTAGAACGACCTAGGGGAAAACTACTCATACCGTTGTAATCGGGCGAGTTTCTACTTTCAGATGCAACAGAAATTTTGCGGATTGGTCAATCCGTTCGCGAGATATGGCAGTTTTGAGGTAAGAAACGCTTGAAAAACTCAAAATTTTCGCAGTTCTCATGCTCGAAACGAATAACTAGAACGGCCTAGGGGAAAACTACTCATACCGTTGTAATCGGGCAAGTTTCTACTTTCAGATGCAACAGAAATTTTGCGGATTGGTAATCCGTTCGCGAGAGATGGCAGTTTGGAGGAAAGAAACGCTTGAAAAACTCAAAATTTTCGCAGTTCTGATGCTCGAAACGAATAACTAGAACGGCCTAGGGGGAAACTACTCGTACCATTGTAATCGGGCGAGATTCTACTTTCAGATGCAACAGAAATTTTGCGGATTGGTCAATCCGTTCGCGAGATATGGCAGTTTGGAGGTAAGAAACGCTTGAAAAACTCAAAATTTTCGCCGTTCTGATGCTCGAAACGAATAACTAGTACTGCCTAGGGGAAAACTACTCATACCGTTGTAACCGGGCGAGTTTCTACTTTCAGATGCAACAGAAATTTTGCGGATTGGTCAATCCGTTCGCGAGATATGGCAGTTTTGAGGTAAGAAACGCTTGAAAAACTCAAAATTTTCGCAGTTCTGATGCTCGAAACTAATAACTAGAACGACCTAGGGGAAAACTACTCATACTGTTGTAATCGGGCGAGTTTCTACTTTCAGATGCAACAGAAATTTTGCGGATTGGTCAATCCGTTCGCGAGATATGGCAGTTTTGAAGTAAGAAATGCTTGAAAAACTCAAAATTTTCGCAGTTCTGATGCTCGAAACTAATAACTAGAACGACCTAGGGGAAAACTACTCATACCGTTGTAATCGGGCGAGTTTCTACTTTCAGATGCAACAGAAATTTTGCGGATTGGTTAATCCGTTCGCGAGATATGGCAGTTTGGGTGTAAGAAATGCTTGAGAAACTCAAAATTTTCGCAGTTCTGATGCTCGAAACGAATAACTAGAACGGCTTAGGGGAAAACTACTCATGCCTTTGTAATCGGGCGGGTTCCTACTCTCAGATGTAATAGAAATTTTGCGGATTGTTCAATCCGTTCGCGAGATATGGCAGTTTTGAGGCAAGAAACGCTTGAGAAACTCAAAATTTTCGCAGTTCTGATGCTCGAAACGAATAACTAGAACGGCCTAGGGGAAAACTACTCATACCGTTGTAATCGGGCAGGTTTCTACTTTCAGATGCAACAGAAATTTTGCGGATTGGTCATTCCGTTCGCGAGATATGGCAGTTTGGAGGTAAGAAACGCTTGAAAAACTCAAAATTTTCGCAGTTCTGATGCTCGAAACGAATAACTAGAACTGCCTAGGGGAAAACTACTCATACCGTTGTAATCGGGCGAGCTTCTACTTTCAGATGCAACAGAAATTTTGCGGATTGGTCAATCCGTTCGCGAGATATGGCAGTTTTGAGGTAAGAAACGCTTGAGAAACTCAAAATTTTCGCAGTTCTGATGCTCGAAACTAATAACTAGAACGACCTAGGGGAAAACTACTCATACCGTTGTAATCGGGCGAGTTTCTACTTTCAGATGCAACAGAAATTTTGCGGATTGGTTAATCCGTTCGCGAGATATGGCAGTTTGGGGGTAAGAAATGCTTGAGAAACTCAAAATTTTCGCAGTTCTGATGCTCGAAACGAATAACTAGAACGGCTTAGGGGAAAACTACTCATGCCTTTGTAATCGGGCGGGTTTCTACTCTCAGATGTAATAGAAATTTTGCGGATTGTTCAATCCGTTCGCGAGATATGGCAGTTTTGAGGCAAGAAACGCTTGAGATACTCAAAATTTTCGCAGTTCTGATGCTCGAAACGAATAACTAGAACGGCCTAGGGGAAAACTACTCATACCGTTGTAATCGGGCAGGTTTCTACTTTCAGATGCAACAGAAATTTTGCGGATTGGTCATTCCGTTCGCGAGATATGGCAGTTTGGAGGTAAGAAACGCTTGAAAAACTCAAAATTTTCGCAGTTCTGATGCTCGAAACGAATAACTAGAACTGCCTAGGGGAAAACTACTCATACCGTTGTAATCGGGCGAGCTTCTACTTTCAGATGCAACAGAAATTTTGCGGATTGGTCAATCCGTTCGCGAGATATGGCAGTTTGGATGTAAGAAACGCTTGAAAAACTCAAAATTTTCGCAGTTCTGATGCTCGAAACGAATAACTAGAACGGCCTAGGGGAAAACTACTCATACCGTTGTAATCGGGCGAGGTTCTACTTTCAGATGCAAGAGAAATTTTGCGGATTGGTCAATCCGTTCGCGAGATATGTCAGTTTGGAGGTAAGAAACGCTTGAAAAACTCAAAATTTTCGCAGTTCTGATGCTCGAAACTAATAACTAGAACGACCTAGGGGAAAACTACTCATACCGTTGTAATCGGGCGAGCTTCTACTTTCAGAAGCAACAGAAATTTTGCGGATTGGTCAATCCGTTCGCGAGATATGTCAGTTTGGAGGTAAGAAACGCTTGAAAAACTCAAAATTTTCTCAGTTCTCATGCTCGAAACGAATAACTAGAACGACCTAGGGGAAAACTACTCATACCGTTGTAATCGGGCGAGTTTCTACTTTCAGATGCAACAGAAATTTTGAGGATCGGTCAATCCGTTCGCGAGATATGGCAGTTTTGAGGTAAGAAACGCTTGAAAAACTCAAAATTTTCGCAGTTCTGATGCTCGAAACTAATAACTAGAACGACCTAGGGGAAAACTACTCATACCGTTGTAATCGGGCGAGTTTCTACTTTCAGATGCAACAGAAATTTTGCGGATTGGTCAATCCGATCGCGAGATATGGCAGTTTTGAGGTAAGAAACGCTTGAAAAACTCAAAATTTTCGCAGTTCTCATGATCGAAACGAATAACTAGAACGGCCTAGGGGAAAACTACTCATACCGTTGTAATCGGGCGAGTTTCTACTTTCAGATGCAACAGAAATTTTGCGGATTGGTCAATCCGTTCGCGAGATATGGCAGTTTGGAGGTAAGAAACGCTTGAAAAACTCAAAATTTTCGCAGTTCTGATGCTCGAAACGAATAACTAGAACGGCCTAGGGGAAAACTATTCATACCGTTGTAATCGGGCGAGTTTCTACTTTCAGATGCAAGAGAAATTTTGCGGATTGTTCAATCCGTTCGCGAGATATGGCAGTTTCGAGGTAAGAAACGCTTGAAAAACTCAAAATTTTCGCAGTTCTCATGCTCGAAACGAATAACTAGAACGGCCTAGGGGAAAACTACTCATACCGTTGTAATCGGGCGAGTTTCTACTTTCAGATGCAACAGATATTTTGCGGATTGGTCAATCCGTTCGCGAGATATGGCAGTTTCGTTGTAAGAAACGCTTGAAAAACTCAAAATTTTCGCAGTTCTAATGATCGAAACGAATAACTAGAACGGCCTAGGGGAAAACTACTCATACCGTTGTAATCGGGCAAGTTTCTACTTTCAGATGCAACAGAAATTTTGCGGATTGGTCAATCCGTTCGCGAGATATGGCAGTTTGGATGTAAGAAACGCTTGAAAAACTCAAAATTTTCGCAGTTCTGATGCTCGGAACGAATAACTAGAACGGCCTAGGGGAAAACTACTCATACCGTTGTAATCGGGCGAGCTTCTACTTTCAGAAGCAACAGAAATTTTGCGGATTGGTCAATCCGTTCGCGAGATATGTCAGTTTGGAGGTAAGAAACGCTTGAAAAACTCAAAATTTTCGCAGTTCTCATGCTCGAAACGAATAACTAGAACGACCTAGGGGAAAACTACTCACACCGTTGTGATCGGGCGAGTTTCTACTTTCAGATGCAACAGAAATTTTGAGGATTGGTCAATCCGTTCGCGAGATATGGCAGTTTTGAGGTAAGAAACGCTTGAAAAACTCAAAATTTTCGCAGTTCTGATGCTCGAAACTAATAACTAGAACGACCTAGGGGAAAACTACTCATACCGTTGTAATCGGGCGAGTTTCAACTTTCAGATGCAACAGAAATTTAGCGGATTGGTCAATCCGTTCGCGAGATATGGCAGTTTTGATGTAAGAAACGCTTGAAAAACTCAAAATTTTCGCAGTTCTCATGATCGAAACGAATAACTAGAACGGCCTAGGGGAAAACTATTCATACCGTTGTAATCGGGCGAGTTTCTACTTTCAGATGCAAGAGAAATTTTGCGGATTGTTCAATCCGTTCGCGAGATATGGCAGTTTCGAGGTAAGAAACGCTTGAAAAACTCAAAATTTTCGCAGTTCTCATGCTCGAAACGAATAACTAGAACGGCCTAGGGGAAAACTACTCATACCGTTGTAATCGGGCGAGTTTCTACTTTCAGATGCAACAGATATTTTGCGGATTGGTCAATCCGTTCGCGAGATATGGCAGTTTTGTTGTAAGAAACGCTTGAAAAACTCAAAATTTTCGCAGTTCTAATGATCGAAACGAATAACTAGAACGGCCTAGGGGAAAACTACTCATACCGTTGTAATCGGGCAAGTTTCTACTTTCAGATGCAACAGAAATTTTGCGGATTGGTCAATCCGTTCGCGAGATATGGCAGTTTGGATGTAAGAAACGCTTGAAAAACTCAAAATTTTCGCAGTTCTGATGCTCGGATCGAATAACTAGAACGGCCTAGGGGAAAACTACTCATACCGTTGTAATCGGGCGAGGTTCTACTTTCAGATGCAAGAGAAATTTTGCGGATTGGTCAATCCGTTCGCGAGATATGTCAGTTTGGAGGTAAGAAACGCTTGAAAAACTCAAAATTTTCGCAGTTCTGATGCTCGAAACTAATAACTAGAACGACCTAGGGGAAAACTACTCATACCGTTGTAATCGGGCGAGCTTCTACTTTCAGAAGCAACAGAAATTTTGCGGATTGGTCAATCCGTTCGCGAGATATGTCAGTTTGGAGGTAAGAAACGCTTGAAAAACTCAAAATTTTCGCAGTTCTCATGCTCGAAACGAATAACTAGAACGACCTAGGGGAAAACTACTCACACCGTTGTAATCGGGCGAGTTTCTACTTTCAGATGCAACAGAAATTTTGAGGATTGGTCAATCCGTTCGCGAGATATGGCAGTTTTGAGGTAAGAAACGCTTGAAAAACTCAAAATTTTCGCAGTTCTGATGCTCGAAACTAATAACTAGAACGACCTAGGGGAAAACTACTCATACCGTTGTAATCGGGCGAGTTTCAACTTTCAGATGCAACAGAAATTTTGCGGATTGGTCAATCCGTTCGCGAGATATGGCAGTTTTGATGTAAGAAACGCTTGAAAAACTCAAAATTTTCGCAGTTCTCATGATCGAAACGAATAACTAGAACGGCCTAGGGGAAAACTATTCATACCGTTGTAATCGGGCGAGTTTCTACTTTCAGATGCAAGATAAATTTTGCGGATTGTTCAATCCGTTCGCGAGATATGGCAGTTTCGAGGTAAGAAACGCTTGAAAAACTCAAAATTTTCGCAGTTCTCATGCTCGAAACGAATAACTAGAACGGCCTAGGGGAAAACTACTCATACCGTTGTAATCGGGCGAGTTTCTACTTTCAGATGCAACAGATATTTTGCGGATTGGTCAATCCGTTCGCGAGATATGGCAGTTTTGTTGTAAGAAACGCTTGAAAAACTCAAAATTTTCGCAGTTCTAATGATCGAAACGAATAACTAGAACGGCCTAGGGGAAAACTACTCATACCGTTGTAATCGGGCAAGTTTCTACTTTCAGATGCAACAGAAATTTTGCGGATTGGTCAATCCGTTCGCGAGATATGGCAGTTTGGATGTAAGAAACGCTTGAAAAACTCAAAATTTTCGCAGTTCTGATGCTCGGAACGAATAACTAGAACGGCCTAGGGGAAAACTACTCATACCGTTGTAATCGGGCGAGGTTCTACTTTCAGATGCAAGAGAAATTTTGCGGATTGGTCAATCCGTTCGCGAGATATGTCAGTTTGGAGGTAAGAAACGCTTGAAAAACTCAAAATTTTCGCAGTTCTGATGCTCGAAACTAATAACTAGAACGACCTAGGGGAAAACTACTCATACCGTTGTAATCGGGCGAGTTTCAACTTTCAGATGCAACAGAAATTTTGCGGATTGGTCAATCCGTTCGCGAGATATGGCAGTTTTGATGTAAGAAACGCTTGAAAAACTCAAAATTTTCGCAGTTCTCATGATCGAAACGAATAACTAGAACGGCCTAGGGGAAAACTACTCATACCGTTGTAATCGGGCGAGTTTCTACTTTCAGATGCAACAGAAATTTTGCGGATTGGTCAATCCGTTCGCGAGATATGGCAGTTTGGAGGTAAGAAACGCTTGAAAAACTCAAAATTTTCGCAGTTCTGATGCTCGAAACGAATAACTAGAACGGCCTAGGGGAAAACTACTCATACCGTTGTAATCGGGCAAGTTTCTACTTTCAGATGCAACAGAAATTTTGCGGATTGGTCAATCCGTTCGCGAGATATGGCAGTTTGGAGGTAAGAAACGCTTGAAAAACTCAAAATTTTCGCAGTTCTGATGCTCGAAACTAATAACTAGAACGACCTAGGGGAAAACTACTCATACCGTTGTAATCGGGCGAGTTTCTACTTTCAGATGCAACAGAAATTTTGCGGATTGGTCAATCCGTTCGCGAGATATGGCAGTTTGGAGGTAAGAAACGCTTGAAAAACTCAAAATTTTCGCAGTTCTCTTGATCGAAACGAATAACTAGAACGGCCTAGGGGAAAACTACTCATACCGTTGTAATCGGGCAAGATTCTACTTTCAGATGCAACAGAAATTTTGCGGATTGGTCAATCCGTTCGCGAGATATGGCAGTTTGGAGGTAAGAAACGCTTGAAAAACTCAAAATTTTCGCAGTTCCGATGCTCGAAACGAATAACTAGAACGGCCTAGGGGAAAACTACTCATACCGTTGTAATCGGGCGAGCTTCTACTTTCAGATGCAACAGAAATTATGCGGATTGGTCAATCCGTTCGCGAGATATGTCAGTTTGGAGGTAAGAAACGCTTGAAAAACTCAAAATTTTCGCAGTTCTGATGCTCGAAACTAATAACTAGAACGACCTAGGGGAAAACTACTCATACCGTTGAAATCGGGCGAGCTTCTACTTTCAGATGCAACAGAAATTTTGCGGATTGGTCAATCCGTTCGCGAGATATGGCAGTTTTGAGGTAAGAAACGCTTGAAAAACTCAAAATTTTCGCAGTTCTCATGCTCGAAACGAATAACTAGAACGACCTAGGGGAAAACTACTCATACCGTTGTAATCGGGCGAGTTTCTACTTTCAGATGCAACAGAAATTTTGCGGATTGGTCAATCCGTTCGCGAGATATGGCAGTTTTGAGGTAAGAAACGCTTGAAAAACTCAAAATTTTCGCAGTTCTGATGCTCGAAACGAATAACTAGAACGGCCTAGGGGAAAACTACTCATACCGTTGTAATCGGGCGAGCTTCTACTTTCAGATGCAACAGAAATTTTGCGGATTGGTCAATCCGTTCGCGAGATATGGCAGTTTTGAGGTAAGAAACGCTTGAAAAACTCAAAATTTTCGCAGTTCTGATGCTCGAAACTAATAACTAGAACGACCTAGGGGAAAACTACTCATACTGTTGTAATCGGACGAGTTTCTACTTTCAGATGCAACAGAAATTTTGCGGATTGGTCAATCCGTTCGCGAGATATGGCTGTTTGGAGGTAAGAAACGCTTGAAAAACTAAAAATTTTCGCAGTTCTGATGCTCGAAACTAATAACTAGAACGACCTAGGGGAAAACTACTCATACCGTTGTAATCGGGCAAGTTTCTACTTTCAGATGCAACAGAAATTTTGCGGATTGGTCAATCCGTTCGCGAGATATGGCAGTTTGGAGGTAAGAAACGCTTGAAAAACTCAAAATTTTCGCAGTTCTGATGCTCGAAACTAATAATTAGAACGACCTAGGGGAAAACTACTCATACCGTTGTAATCGGGCGAGTTTCTACTTTCAGATGCAACAGAAATTTTGCGGATTGGTCAATCCGTTCGCGAGATATGGCAGTTTGGAGGTAAGAAACGCTTGAAAAACTCAAAATTTTCGCAGTTCTCTTGATCGAAACGAATAACTAGAACGGCCTAGGGGAAAACTACTCATACCGTTGTAATCGGGCAAGATTCTACTTTCAGATGCAACAGAAATTTTGCGGATTGGTCAATCCGTTCGCGAGATATGGCAGTTTGGAGGTAAGAAACGCTTGAAAAACTCAAAATTTTCGCAGTTCCGATGCTCGAAACGAATAACTAGAACGGCCTAGGGGAAAACTACTCATACCGTTGAAATCGGGCGAGCTTCTACTTTCAGATGCAACAGAAATTTTGCGGATTGGTCAATCCGTTCGCGAGATATGGCAGTTTTGAGGTAAGAAACGCTTGAAAAACTCAAAATTTTCGCAGTTCTCATGCTCGAAACGAATAACTAGAACGACCAAGGGGAAAACTACTCATACCGTTGTAATCGGGCGAGTTTCTACTTTCAGATGCAACAGAAATTTTGCGGATTGGTCAATCCGTTCGCGAGATATGGCAGTTTTGAGGTAAGAAACGCTTGAAAAACTCAAAATTTTCGCAGTTCTCATGATCGAAACGAATAACTAGAACGGCCTAGGGGAAAACTACTCATACCGTTGTAATCGGGCAAGATTCTACTTTCAGATGCAACAGAAATTTTGCGGATTGGTCAATCCGTTCGCGAGATATGGCAGTTTGGAGGTAAGAAACGCTTGAAAAACTCAAAATTTTCGCAGTTCCGATGCTCGAAACGAATAACTAGAACGGCCTAGGGGAAAACTACTCATACCGTTGTAATCGGGCGAGCTTCTACTTTCAGATGCAACAGAAATTATGCGGATTGGTCAATCCGTTCGCGAGATATGTCAGTTTGGAGGTAAGAAACGCTTGAAAAACTCAAAATTTTCGCAGTTCTGATGCTCGAAACTAATAACTAGAACGACCTAGGGGAAAACTACTCATACCGTTGAAATCGGGCGAGCTTCTACTTTCAGATGCAACAGAAATTTTGCGGATTGGTCAATCCGTTCGCGAGATATGGCAGTTTTGAGGTAAGAAACGCTTGAAAAACTCAAAATTTTCGCAGTTCTCATGCTCGAAACGAATAACTAGAACGACCTAGGGGAAAACTACTCATACCGTTGTAATCGGGCGAGTTTCTACTTTCAGATGCAACAGAAATTTTGCGGATTGGTCAATCCGTTCGCGAGATATGGCAGTTTTGAGGTAAGAAACGCTTGAAAAACTCAAAATTTTCGCAGTTCTGATGCTCGAAACGAATAACTAGAACGGCCTAGGGGAAAACTACTCATACCGTTGTAATCGGGCGAGCTTCTACTTTCAGATGCAACAGAAATTTTGCGGATTGGTCAATCCGTTCGCGAGATATGGCAGTTTTGAGGTAAGAAACGCTTGAAAAACTCAAAATTTTCGCAGTTCTGATGCTCGAAACTAATAACTAGAACGACCTAGGGGAAAACTACTCATACTGTTGTAATCGGACGAGTTTCTACTTTCAGATGCAACAGAAATTTTGCGGATTGGTCAATCCGTTCGCGAGATATGGCTGTTTGGAGGTAAGAAACGCTTGAAAAACTAAAAATTTTCGCAGTTCTGATGCTCGAAACTAATAACTAGAACGACCTAGGGGAAAACTACTCATACCGTTGTAATCGGGCAAGTTTCTACTTTCAGATGCAACAGAAATTTTGCGGATTGGTCAATCCGTTCGCGAGATATGGCAGTTTGGAGGTAAGAAACGCTTGAAAAACTCAAAATTTTCGCAGTTCTGATGCTCGAAACTAATAACTAGAACGACCTAGGGGAAAACTACTCATACCGTTGTAATCGGGCGAGTTTCTACTTTCAGATGCAACAGAAATTTTGCGGATTGGTCAATCCGTTCGCGAGATATGGCAGTTTGGAGGTAAGAAACGCTTGAAAAACTCAAAATTTTCGCAGTTCTCTTGATCGAAACGAATAACTAGAACGGCCTAGGGGAAAACTACTCATACCGTTGTAATCGGGCAAGATTCTACTTTCAGATGCAACAGAAATTTTGCGGATTGGTCAATCCGTTCGCGAGATATGGCAGTTTGGAGGTAAGAAACGCTTGAAAAACTCAAAATTTTCGCAGTTCCGATGCTCGAAACGAATAACTAGAACGGCCTAGGGGAAAACTACTCATACCGTTGAAATCGGGCGAGCTTCTACTTTCAGATGCAACAGAAATTTTGCGGATTGGTCAATCCGTTCGCGAGATATGGCAGTTTTGAGGTAAGAAACGCTTGAAAAACTCAAAATTTTCGCAGTTCTCATGCTCGAAACGAATAACTAGAACGACCTAGGGGAAAACTACTCATACCGTTGTAATCGGGCGAGTTTCTACTTTCAAATGCAACAGAAATTTTGCGGATTGGTCAATCCGTTCGCGAGATATGGCAGTTTTGAGGTAAGAAACGCTTGAAAAACTCAAAATTTTCGCAGTTCTCATGATCGAAACGAATAACTAGAACGGCCTAGGGGAAAACTACTCATACCGTTGTAATCGGGCGAGTTTCTACTTTCAGATGCAACAGAAATTTTGCGGATTGGTCAATCCGTTCGCGAGATATGGCAGTTTGGAGGTAAGAAACGCTTGAAAAACTCAAAATTTTCGCAGTTCTGATGCTCGAAACGAATAACTAGAACGGCCTAGGGGAAAACTACTCATACCGTTGTAATCGGGCGAGTTTCTACTTTCAGATGCAAGAGAAATTTTGCGGATTGTTCAATCCGTTCGCGAGATATGGCAGTTTCGAGGTAAGAAACGCTTGAAAAACTCAAAATTTTCGCAGTTCTCATGCTCGAAACGAATAACTAGAACGGCCTAGGGGAAAACTACTCATACCGTTGTAATCGGGCGAGTTTCTACTTTCAGATGCAACAGATATTTTGCGGATTGGTCAATCCGTTCGCGAGATATGGCAGTTTTGTTGTAAGAAACGCTTGAAAAACTCAAAATTTTCGCAGTTCTAATGATCGAAACGAATAACTAGAACGGCCTAGGGGAAAACTACTCATACCGTTGTAATCGGGCAAGTTTCTACTTTCAGATGCAACAGAAATTTTGCGGATTGGTCAATCCGTTCGCGAGATATGGCAATTTTGAGGTAAGAAACGCTTGAAAAACTCAAAATTTTCGCAGTTCTGATGCTCGAAACTAATAACTAGAACGACCTAGGGGAAAACTACTCATACTGTTGTAATCGGACGAGTTTCTACTTTCAGATGCAACAGAAATTTTGCGGATTGGTCAATCCGTTCGCGAGATATGGCTGTTTGGAGGTAAGAAACGCTTGAAAAACTAAAAATTTTCGCAGTTCTGATGCTCGAAACTAATAACTAGAACGACCTAGGGGAAAACTACTCATACCGTTGTAATCGGGCAAGTTTCTACTTTCAGATGCAACAGAAATTTTGCGGATTGGTCAATCCGTTCGCGAGATTTGGCAGTTTGGAGGTAAGAAACGCTTGAAAAACTCAAAATTTTCGCAGTTCTGATGCTCGAAACTAATAACTAGAACGACCTAGGGGAAAACTACTCATACCGTTGTAATCGGGCGAGTTTCTACTTTCAGATGCAACAGAAATTTTGCGGATTGGTCAATCCGTTCGCGAGATATGGCAGTTTGGAGGTAAGAAACGCTTGAAAAACTCAAAATTTTCGCAGTTCTCATGATCGAAACGAATAACTAGAACGGCCTAGGGGAAAACTACTCATACCGTTGTAATCGGGCAAGATTCTACTTTCAGATGCAACAGAAATTTTGCGGATTGGTCAATCCGTTCGCGAGATATGGCAGTTTGGAGGTAAGAAACGCTTGAAAAACTCAAAATTTTCGCAGTTCCGATGCTCGAAACGAATAACTAGAACGGCCTAGGGGAAAACTACTCATACCGTTGTAATCGGGCGAGCTTCTACTTTCAGATGCAACAGAAATTATGCGGATTGGTCAATCCGTTCGCGAGATATGTCAGTTTGGAGGTAAGAAACGCTTGAAAAACTCAAAATTTTCGCAGTTCTGATGCTCGAAACTAATAACTAGAACGACCTAGGGGAAAACTACTCATACCGTTGAAATCGGGCGAGCTTCTACTTTCAGATGCAACAGAAATTTTGCGGATTGGTCAATCCGTTCGCGAGATATGTCAGTTTGGAGGTAAGAAACGCTTGAAAAACTCAAAATTTTCGCAGTTCTCATGCTCGAAACGAATAACTAGAACGACCTAGGGGAAAACTACTCATACCGTTGTAATCGGGCGAGTTTCTACTTTCAGATGCAACAGAAATTTTGCGGATTGGTCAATCCGTTCGCGAGATATGGCAGTTTTGAGGTAAGAAACGCTTGAAAAACTCAAAATTTTCGCAGTTCTCATGCTCGAAACGAATAACTAGAACGACCTAGGGGAAAACTACTCATACCGTTGTAATCGGGCGAGTTTCTACTTTCAGATGCAACAGAAATTTTGCGGATTGGTCAATCCGTTCGCGAGATATGGCAGTTTGGAGGTAAGAAACGCTTGAAAAACTCAAAATTTTCGCAGTTCTGATGCTCGAAACGAATAACTAGAACGGCCTAGGGGAAAACTACTCATACCGTTGTAATCGGGCGAGTTTCTACTTTCAGATGCAAGAGAAATTTTGCGGATTGTTCAATCCGTTCGCGAGATATGGCAGTTTCGAGGTAAGAAACGCTTGAAAAACTCAAAATTTTCGCAGTTCTCATGCTCGAAACGAATAACTAGAACGGCCTAGGGGAAAACTACTCATACCGTTGTAATCGGGCGAGTTTCTACTTTCAGATGCAACAGATATTTTGCGGATTGGTCAATCCGTTCGCGAGATATGGCAGTTTTGAGGTAAGAAACGCTTGAAAAACTCAAAATTTTCGCAGTTCTAATGATCGAAACGAATAACTAGAACGGCCTAGGGGAAAACTACTCATACCGTTGAAATCGGGCGAGCTTCTACTTTCAGATGCAACAGAAATTTTGCGGATTGGTCAATCCGTTCGCGAGATATGGCAGTTTTGAGGTAAGAAACGCTTGAAAAACTCAAAATTTTCGCAGTTCTCATGCTCGAAACGAATAACTAGAACGACCTAGGGGAAAACTACTCATACCGTTGTAATCGGGCGAGTTTCTACTTTCAGATGCAACAGAAATTTTGCGGATTGGTCAATCCGTTCGCGAGATATGGCAGTTTTGAGGTAAGAAACGCTTGAAAAACTCAAAATTTTCGCAGTTCTCATGATCGAAACGAATAACTAGAACGGCCTAGGGGAAAACTACTCATACCGTTGTAATCGGGCGAGTTTCTACTTTCAGATGCAACAGAAATTTTGCGGATTGGTCAATCCGTTCGCGAGATATGGCAGTTTGGAGGTAAGAAACGCTTGAAAAACTCAAAATTTTCGCAGTTCTGATGCTCGAAACTAATAACTAGAACGACCTAGGGGAAAACTACTCATACCGTTGTAATCGGGCGAGTTTCTACTTTCAGATGCAACAGAAATTTTGCGGATTGGTCAATCCGTTCGCGAGATATGGCAGTTTGGAGGTAAGAAACGCTTGAAAAACTCAAAATTTTCGCAGTTCTCATGATCGAAACGAATAACTAGAACGGCCTAGGGGAAAACTACTCATACCGTTGTAATCGGGCAAGATTCTACTTTCAGATGCAACAGAAATTTTGCGGATTGGTCAATCCGTTCGCGAGATATGGCAGTTTGGAGGTAAGAAACGCTTGAAAAACTCAAAATTTTCGCAGTTCCGATGCTCGAAACGAATAACTAGAACGGCCTAGGGGAAAACTACTCATACCGTTGTAATCGGGCGAGCTTCTACTTTCAGATGCAACAGAAATTATGCGGATTGGTCAATCCGTTCGCGAGATATGTCAGTTTGGAGGTAAGAAACGCTTGAAAAACTCAAAATTTTCGCAGTTCTGATGCTCGAAACTAATAACTAGAACGACCTAGGGGAAAACTACTCATACCGTTGAAATCGGGCGAGCTTCTACTTTCAGATGCAACAGAAATTTTGCGGATTGGTCAATCCGTTCGCGAGATATGTCAGTTTGGAGGTAAGAAACGCTTGAAAAACTCAAAATTTTCGCAGTTCTCATGCTCGAAACGAATAACTAGAACGACCTAGGGGAAGACTACTCATACCGTTGTAATCGGGCGAGCTTCTACTTTCAGATGCAACAGAAATTTTGCGGATTGGTCAATCCGTTCGCGAGATATGGCAGTTTGGAGGTAAGAAACGCTTGAAAAACTCAAAATTTTCGCAGTTCTGATGCTCGAAACGAATAACTAGAACGGCCTAGGGGAAAACTACTCATACCGTTGTAATCGGGCGAGTTTCTACTTTCAGATGCAAGAGAAATTTTGCGGATTGTTCAATCCGTTCGCGAGATATGGCAGTTTCGATGTAAGAAACGCTTGAAAAACTCAAAATTTTCGCAGTTCTCATGCTCGAAACGAATAACTAGAACGGCCTAGGGGAAAACTACTCATACCGTTGTAATCGGGCGAGTTTCTACTTTCAGATGCAACAGATATTTTGCGGATTGGTCAATCCGTTCGCGAGATATGGCAGTTTTGTTGTAAGAAACGCTTGAAAAACTCAAAATTTTCGCAGTTCTAATGATCGAAACGAATAACTAGAACGACCTAGGGGAAAACTACTCATACCGTTGAAATCGGGCGAGCTTCTACTTTCAGATGCAACAGAAATTTTGCGGATTGGTCAATCCGTTCGCGAGATATGTCAGTTTGGAGGTAAGAAACGCTTGAAAAACTCAAAATTTTCGCAGTTCTCATGCTCGAAACGAATAACTAGAACGACCTAGGGGAAAACTACTCATACCGTTGTAATCGGGCGAGTTTCTACTTTCAGATGCAACAGAAATTTTGCGGATTGGTCAATCCGTTCGCGAGATATGGCAGTTTTGAGGTAAGAAACGCTTGAAAAACTCAAAATTTTCGCAGTTCTCATGCTCGAAACGAATAACTAGAACGACCTAGGGGAAAACTACTCATACCGTTGTAATCGGGCGAGTTTCTACTTTCAGATGCAACAGAAATTTTGCGGATTGGTCAATCCGTTCGCGAGATATGGCAGTTTGGAGGTAAGAAACGCTTGAAAAACTCAAAATTTTCGCAGTTCTGATGCTCGAAACGAATAACTAGAACGGCCTAGGGGAAAACTACTCATACCGTTGTAATCGGGCGAGTTTCTACTTTCAGATGCAAGAGAAATTTTGCGGATTGTTCAATCCGTTCGCGAGATATGGCAGTTTCGAGGTAAGAAACGCTTGAAAAACTCAAAATTTTCGCAGTTCTCATGCTCGAAACGAATAACTAGAACGGCCTAGGGGAAAACTACTCATACCGTTGTAATCGGGCGAGTTTCTACTTTCAGATGCAACAGATATTTTGCGGATTGGTCAATCCGTTCGCGAGATATGGCAGTTTTGAGGTAAGAAACGCTTGAAAAACTCAAAATTTTCGCAGTTCTAATGATCGAAACGAATAACTAGAACGGCCTAGGGGAAAACTACTCATACCGTTGAAATCGGGCGAGCTTCTACTTTCAGATGCAACAGAAATTTTGCGGATTGGTCAATCCGTTCGCGAGATATGGCAGTTTTGAGGTAAGAAACGCTTGAAAAACTCAAAATTTTCGCAGTTCTCATGCTCGAAACGAATAACTAGAACGACCTAGGGGAAAACTACTCATACCGTTGTAATCGGGCGAGTTTCTACTTTCAGATGCAACAGAAATTTTGCGGATTGGTCAATCCGTTCGCGAGATATGGCAGTTTTGAGGTAAGAAACGCTTGAAAAACTCAAAATTTTCGCAGTTCTCATGATCGAAACGAATAACTAGAACGGCCTAGGGGAAAACTACTCATACCGTTGTAATCGGGCGAGTTTCTACTTTCAGATGCAACAGAAATTTTGCGGATTGGTCAATCCGTTCGCGAGATATGGCAGTTTGGAGGTAAGAAACGCTTGAAAAACTCAAAATTTTCGCAGTTCTGATGCTCGAAACTAATAACTAGAACGACCTAGGGGAAAACTACTCATACCGTTGTAATCGGGCGAGTTTCTACTTTCAGATGCAACAGAAATTTTGCGGATTGGTCAATCCGTTCGCGAGATATGGCAGTTTGGAGGTAAGAAACGCTTGAAAAACTCAAAATTTTCGCAGTTCTCATGATCGAAACGAATAACTAGAACGGCCTAGGGGAAAACTACTCATACCGTTGTAATCGGGCAAGATTCTACTTTCAGATGCAACAGAAATTTTGCGGATTGGTCAATCCGTTCGCGAGATATGGCAGTTTGGAGGTAAGAAACGCTTGAAAAACTCAAAATTTTCGCAGTTCCGATGCTCGAAACGAATAACTAGAACGGCCTAGGGGAAAACTACTCATACCGTTGTAATCGGGCGAGCTTCTACTTTCAGATGCAACAGAAATTATGCGGATTGGTCAATCCGTTCGCGAGATATGTCAGTTTGGAGGTAAGAAACGCTTGAAAAACTCAAAATTTTCGCAGTTCTGATGCTCGAAACTAATAACTAGAACGACCTAGGGGAAAACTACTCATACCGTTGAAATCGGGCGAGCTTCTACTTTCAGATGCAACAGAAATTTTGCGGATTGGTCAATCCGTTCGCGAGATATGTCAGTTTGGAGGTAAGAAACGCTTGAAAAACTCAAAATTTTCGCAGTTCTCATGCTCGAAACGAATAACTAGAACGACCTAGGGGAAGACTACTCATACCGTTGTAATCGGGCGAGCTTCTACTTTCAGATGCAACAGAAATTTTGCGGATTGGTCAATCCGTTCGCGAGATATGGCAGTTTGGAGGTAAGAAACGCTTGAAAAACTCAAAATTTTCGCAGTTCTGATGCTCGAAACGAATAACTAGAACGGCCTAGGGGAAAACTACTCATACCGTTGTAATCGGGCGAGTTTCTACTTTCAGATGCAAGAGAAATTTTGCGGATTGTTCAATCCGTTCGCGAGATATGGCAGTTTCGATGTAAGAAACGCTTGAAAAACTCAAAATTTTCGCAGTTCTCATGCTCGAAACGAATAACTAGAACGGCCTAGGGGAAAACTACTCATACCGTTGTAATCGGGCGAGTTTCTACTTTCAGATGCAACAGATATTTTGCGGATTGGTCAATCCGTTCGCGAGATATGGCAGTTTTGTTGTAAGAAACGCTTGAAAAACTCAAAATTTTCGCAGTTCTAATGATCGAAACGAATAACTAGAACGGCCTAGGGGAAAACTACTCATACCGTTGTAATCGGGCAAGTTTCTACTTTCAGATGCAACAGAAATTTTGCGGATTGGTCAATCCGTTCGCGAGATATGGCAATTTTGAGGTAAGAAACGCTTGAAAAACTCAAAATTTTCGCAGTTCTGATGCTCGAAACTAATAACTAGAACGACCTAGGGGAAAACTACTCATACTGTTGTAATCGGACGAGTTTCTACTTTCAGATGCAACAGAAATTTTGCGGATTGGTCAATCCGTTCGCGAGATATGGCTGTTTGGAGGTAAGAAACGCTTGAAAAACTAAAAATTTTCGCAGTTCTGATGCTCGAAACTAATAACTAGAACGACCTAGGGGAAAACTACTCATACCGTTGTAATCGGGCAAGTTTCTACTTTCAGATGCAACAGAAATTTTGCGGATTGGTCAATCCGTTCGCGAGATTTGGCAGTTTGGAGGTAAGAAACGCTTGAAAAACTCAAAATTTTCGCAGTTCTGATGCTCGAAACTAATAACTAGAACGACCTAGGGGAAAACTACTCATACCGTTGTAATCGGGCGAGTTTCTACTTTCAGATGCAACAGAAATTTTGCGGATTGGTCAATCCGTTCGCGAGATATGGCAGTTTGGAGGTAAGAAACGCTTGATAAACTCAAAATTTTCGCAGTTCTCATGATCGAAACGAATAACTAGAACGGCCTAGGGGAAAACTACTCATACCGTTGTAATCGGGCAAGATTCTACTTTCAGATGCAACAGAAATTTTGCGGATTGGTCAATCCGTTCGCGAGATATGGCAGTTTGGAGGTAAGAAACGCTTGAAAAACTCAAAATTTTCGCAGTTCCGATGCTCGAAACGAATAACTAGAACGGCCTAGGGGAAAACTACTCATACCGTTGTAATCGGGCGAGCTTCTACTTTCAGATGCAACAGAAATTATGCGGATTGGTCAATCCGTTCGCGAGATATGTCAGTTTGGAGGTAAGAAACGCTTGAAAAACTCAAAATTTTCGCAGTTCTGATGCTCGAAACTAATAACTAGAACGACCTAGGGGAAAACTACTCATACCGTTGAAATCGGGCGAGCTTCTACTTTCAGATGCAACAGAAATTTTGCGGATTGGTCAATCCGTTCGCGAGATATGTCAGTTTGGAGGTAAGAAACGCTTGAAAAACTCAAAATTTTCGCAGTTCTCATGCTCGAAACGAATAACTAGAACGACCTAGGGGAAAACTACTCATACCGTTGTAATCGGGCGAGTTTCTACTTTCAGATGCAACAGAAATTTTGCGGATTGGTCAATCCGTTCGCGAGATATGGCAGTTTTGAGGTAAGAAACGCTTGAAAAACTCAAAATTTTCGCAGTTCTCATGCTCGAAACGAATAACTAGAACGACCTAGGGGAAAACTACTCATACCGTTGTAATCGGGCGAGTTTCTACTTTCAGATGCAACAGAAATTTTGCGGATTGGTCAATCCGTTCGCGAGATATGGCAGTTTGGAGGTAAGAAACGCTTGAAAAACTCAAAATTTTCGCAGTTCTGATGCTCGAAACGAATAACTAGAACGGCCTAGGGGAAAACTACTCATACCGTTGTAATCGGGCGAGTTTCTACTTTCAGATGCAAGAGAAATTTTGCGGATTGTTCAATCCGTTCGCGAGATATGGCAGTTTCGAGGTAAGAAACGCTTGAAAAACTCAAAATTTTCGCAGTTCTCATGCTCGAAACGAATAACTAGAACGGCCTAGGGGAAAACTACTCATACCGTTGTAATCGGGCGAGTTTCTACTTTCAGATGCAACAGATATTTTGCGGATTGGTCAATCCGTTCGCGAGATATGGCAGTTTTGAGGTAAGAAACGCTTGAAAAACTCAAAATTTTCGCAGTTCTAATGATCGAAACGAATAACTAGAACGGCCTAGGGGAAAACTACTCATACCGTTGAAATCGGGCGAGCTTCTACTTTCAGATGCAACAGAAATTTTGCGGATTGGTCAATCCGTTCGCGAGATATGGCAGTTTTGAGGTAAGAAACGCTTGAAAAACTCAAAATTTTCGCAGTTCTCATGCTCGAAACGAATAACTAGAACGACCTAGGGGAAAACTACTCATACCGTTGTAATCGGGCGAGTTTCTACTTTCAGATGCAACAGAAATTTTGCGGATTGGTCAATCCGTTCGCGAGATATGGCAGTTTTGAGGTAAGAAACGCTTGAAAAACTCAAAATTTTCGCAGTTCTCATGATCGAAACGAATAACTAGAACGGCCTAGGGGAAAACTACTCATACCGTTGTAATCGGGCGAGTTTCTACTTTCAGATGCAACAGAAATTTTGCGGATTGGTCAATCCGTTCGCGAGATATGGCAGTTTGGAGGTAAGAAACGCTTGAAAAACTCAAAATTTTCGCAGTTCTGATGCTCGAAACTAATAACTAGAACGACCTAGGGGAAAACTACTCATACCGTTGTAATCGGGCGAGTTTCTACTTTCAGATGCAACAGAAATTTTGCGGATTGGTCAATCCGTTCGCGAGATATGGCAGTTTGGAGGTAAGAAACGCTTGAAAAACTCAAAATTTTCGCAGTTCTCATGATCGAAACGAATAACTAGAACGGCCTAGGGGAAAACTACTCATACCGTTGTAATCGGGCAAGATTCTACTTTCAGATGCAACAGAAATTTTGCGGATTGGTCAATCCGTTCGCGAGATATGGCAGTTTGGAGGTAAGAAACGCTTGAAAAACTCAAAATTTTCGCAGTTCCGATGCTCGAAACGAATAACTAGAACGGCCTAGGGGAAAACTACTCATACCGTTGTAATCGGGCGAGCTTCTACTTTCAGATGCAACAGAAATTATGCGGATTGGTCAATCCGTTCGCGAGATATGTCAGTTTGGAGGTAAGAAACGCTTGAAAAACTCAAAATTTTCGCAGTTCTGATGCTCGAAACTAATAACTAGAACGACCTAGGGGAAAACTACTCATACCGTTGAAATCGGGCGAGCTTCTACTTTCAGATGCAACAGAAATTTTGCGGATTGGTCAATCCGTTCGCGAGATATGTCAGTTTGGAGGTAAGAAACGCTTGAAAAACTCAAAATTTTCGCAGTTCTCATGCTCGAAACGAATAACTAGAACGACCTAGGGGAAAACTACTCATACCGTTGTAATCGGGCGAGCTTCTACTTTCAGATGCAACAGAAATTTTGCGGATTGGTCAATCCGTTCGCGAGATATGGCAGTTTGGAGGTAAGAAACGCTTGAAAAACTCAAAATTTTCGCAGTTCTGATGCTCGAAACGAATAACTAGAACGGCCTAGGGGAAAACTACTCATACCGTTGTAATCGGGCGAGTTTCTACTTTCAGATGCAAGAGAAATTTTGCGGATTGTTCAATCCGTTCGCGAGATATGGCAGTTTCGATGTAAGAAACGCTTGAAAAACTCAAAATTTTCGCAGTTCTCATGCTCGAAACGAATAACTAGAACGGCCTAGGGGAAAACTACTCATACCGTTGTAATCGGGCGAGTTTCTACTTTCAGATGCAACAGATATTTTGCGGATTGGTCAATCCGTTCGCGAGATATGGCAGTTTTGTTGTAAGAAACGCTTGAAAAACTCAAAATTTTCGCAGTTCTAATGATCGAAACGAATAACTAGAACGGCCTAGGGGAAAACTACTCATACCGTTGTAATCGGGCAAGTTTCTACTTTCAGATGCAACAGAAATTTTGCGGATTGGTCAATCCGTTCGCGAGATATGGCAGTTTTGAGGTAAGAAACGCTTGAAAAACTCAAAATTTTCGCAGTTCTGATGCTCGAAACTAATAACTAGAACGACGTAGGGGAAAACTACTCATACTGTTGTAATCGGACGAGTTTCTACTTTCAGATGCAACAGAAATTTTGCGGATTGGTCAATCCGTTCGCGAGATATGGCTGTTTGGAGGTAAGAAACGCTTGAAAAACTAAAAATTTTCGCAGTTCTGATGCTCGAAACTAATAACTAGAACGACCTAGGGGAAAACTACTCATACCGTTGTAATCGGGCAAGTTTCTACTTTCAGATGCAACAGAAATTTTGCGGATTGGTCAATCCGTTCGCGAGATATGGCAGTTTGGAGGTAAGAAACGCTTGAAAAACTCAAAATTTTCGCAGTTCTGATGCTCGAAACTAATAACTAGAACGACCTAGGGGAAAACTACTCATACCGTTGTAATCGGGCGAGTTTCTACTTTCAGATGCAACAGAAATTTTGCGGATTGGTCAATCCGTTCGCGAGATATGGCAGTTTGGAGGTAAGAAACGCTTGAAAAACTCAAAATTTTCGCAGTTCTCATGATCGAAACGAATAACTAGAACGGCCTAGGGGAAAACTACTCATACCGTTGTAATCGGGCAAGATTCTACTTTCAGATGCAACAGAAATTTTGCGGATTGGTCAATCCGTTCGCGAGATATGGCAGTTTGGAGGTAAGAAACGCTTGAAAAACTCAAAATTTTCGCAGTTCCGATGCTCGAAACGAATAACTAGAACGGCCTAGGGGAAAACTACTCATACCGTTGTAATCGGGCGAGCTTCTACTTTCAGATGCAACAGAAATTATGCGGATTGGTCAATCCGTTCGCGAGATATGTCAGTTTGGAGGTAAGAAACGCTTGAAAAACTCAAAATTTTCGCAGTTCTGATGCTCGAAACTAATAACTAGAACGACCTAGGGGAAAACTACTCATACCGTTGAAATCGGGCGAGCTTCTACTTTCAGATGCAACAGAAATTTTGCGGATTGGTCAATCCGTTCGCGAGATATGTCAGTTTGGAGGTAAGAAACGCTTGAAAAACTCAAAATTTTCGCAGTTCTCATGCTCGAAACGAATAACTAGAACGACCTAGGGGAAAACTACTCATACCGTTGTAATCGGGCGAGTTTCTACTTTCAGATGCAACAGAAATTTTGCGGATTGGTCAATCCGTTCGCGAGATATGGCAGTTTTGAGGTAAGAAACGCTTGAAAAACTCAAAATTTTCGCAGTTCTGATGCTCGAAACGAATAACTAGAACGGCCTAGGGGAAAACTACTCATACCGTTGTAATCGGGCGAGTTTCTACTTTCAGATGCAACAGAAATTTTGCGGATTGGTCAATCCGTTCGCGAGATATGGCAGTTTGGAGGTAAGAAACGCTTGAAAAACTCAAAATTTTCGCAGTTCTCATGATCGAAACGAATAACTAGAACGGCCTAGGGGAAAACTACTCATACCGTTGTAATCGGGCAAGATTCTACTTTCAGATGCAACAGAAATTTTGCGGATTGGTCAATCCGTTCGCGAGATATGGCAGTTTGGAGGTAAGAAACGCTTGAAAAACTCAAAATTTTCGCAGTTCCGATGCTCGAAACGAATAACTAGAACGGCCTAGGGGAAAACTACTCATACCGTTGAAATCGGGCGAGCTTCTACTTTCAGATGCAACAGAAATTTTGCGGATTGGTCAATCCGTTCGCGAGATATGTCAGTTTGGAGGTAAGAAACGCTTGAAAAACTCAAAATTTTCGCAGTTCTCATGCTCGAAACGAATAACTAGAACGACCTAGGGGAAAACTACTCATACCGTTGTAATCGGGCGAGTTTCTACTTTCAGATGCAACAGAAATTTTGCGGATTGGTCAATCCGTTCGCGAGATATGGCAGTTTTGAGGTAAGAAACGCTTGAAAAACTCAAAATTTTCGCAGTTCTCATGCTCGAAACGAATAACTAGAACGACCTAGGGGAAAACTACTCATACCGTTGTAATCGGGCGAGTTTCTACTTTCAGATGCAACAGAAATTTTGCGGATTGGTCAATCCGTTCGCGAGATATGGCAGTTTGGAGGTAAGAAACGCTTGAAAAACTCAAAATTTTCGCAGTTCTGATGCTCGAAACGAATAACTAGAACGGCCTAGGGGAAAACTACTCATACCGTTGTAATCGGGCGAGTTTCTACTTTCAGATGCAAGAGAAATTTTGCGGATTGTTCAATCCGTTCGCGAGATATGGCAGTTTCGAGGTAAGAAACGCTTGAAAAACTCAAAATTTTCGCAGTTACATGCTCGAAACGAATAACTAGAACGACCTAGGGGAAAACTACTCATACCGTTGTAATCGGGCGAGTTTCTACTTTCAGATGCAACAGAAATTTTGCGGATTGGTCAATCCGTTCGCGAGATATGGCAGTTTTGAGGTAAGAAACGCTTGAAAAACTCAAAATTTTCGCAGTTCTCATGATCGAAACGAATAACTAGAACGGCCTAGGGGAAAACTACTCATACCGTTGTAATCGGGCGAGTTTCTACTTTCAGATGCAACAGAAATTTTGCGGATTGGTCAATCCGTTCGCGAGATATGGCAGTTTGGAGGTAAGAAACGCTTGAAAAACTCAAAATTTTCGCAGTTCTGATGCTCGAAACGAATAACTAGAACGGCCTAGGGGAAAACTACTCATACCGTTGTAATCGGGCGAGTTTCTACTTTCAGATGCAAGAGAAATTTTGCGGATTGTTCAATCCGTTCGCGAGATATGGCAGTTTCGAGGTAAGAAACGCTTGAAAAACTCAAAATTTTCGCAGTTCTCATGCTCGAAACGAATAACTAGAACGGCCTAGGGGAAAACTACTCATACCGTTGTAATCGGGCGAGTTTCTACTTTCAGATGCAACAGATATTTTGCGGATTGGTCAATCCGTTCGCGAGATATGGCAGTTTTGTTGTAAGAAACGCTTGAAAAACTCAAAATTTTCGCAGTTTTAATGATCGAAACGAATAACTAGAACGGCCTAGGGGAAAACTACTCATACCGTTGTAATCGGGCAAGTTTCTACTTTCAGATGCAACAGAAATTTTGCGGATTGGTCAATCCGTTCGCGAGATATGGCAGTTTTGAGGTAAGAAACGCTTGAAAAACTCAAAATTTTCGCAGTTCTGATGCTCGAAACTAATAACTAGAACGACGTAGGGGAAAACTACTCATACTGTTGTAATCGGACGAGTTTCTACTTTCAGATGCAACAGAAATTTTGCGGATTGGTCAATCCGTTCGCGAGATATGGCTGTTTGGAGGTAAGAAACGCTTGAAAAACTAAAAATTTTCGCAGTTCTGATGCTCGAAACTAATAACTAGAACGACCTAGGGGAAAACTACTCATACCGTTGTAATCGGGCAAGTTTCTACTTTCAGATGCAACAGAAATTTTGCGGATTGGTCAATCCGTTCGCGAGATATGGCAGTTTGGAGGTAAGAAACGCTTGAAAAACTCAAAATTTTCGCAGTTCTCATGATCGAAACGAATAACTAGAACGGCCTAGGGGAAAACTACTCATACCGTTGTAATCGGGCAAGATTCTACTTTCAGATGCAACAGAAATTTTGCGGATTGGTCAATCCGTTCGCGAGATATGGCAGTTTGGAGGTAAGAAACGCTTGAAAAACTCAAAATTTTCGCAGTTCCGATGCTCGAAACGAATAACTAGAACGGCCTAGGAGAAAACTACTCATACCGTTGTAATCGGGCGAGCTTCTACTTTCAGATGCAACAGAAATTTTGCGGATTGGTCAATCCGTTCGCGAGATATGGCAGTTTTGAGGTAAGAAACGCTTGAAAAACTCAAAATTTTCGCAGTTCTCATGCTCGAAACGAATAACTAGAACGACCTAGGGGAAAACTACTCATACCGTTGTAATCGGGCGAGTTTCTACTTTCAGATGCAACAGAAATTTTGCGGATTGGTCAATCCGTTCGCGAGATATGGCAGTTTGGAGGTAAGAAACGCTTGAAAAACTCAAAATTTTCGCAGTTCTGATGCTCGAAACGAATAACTAGAACGGCCTAGGGGAAAACTACTCATACCGTTGTAATCGGGCGAGTTTCTACTTTCAGATGCAAGAGAAATTTTGCGGATTGTTCAATCCGTTCGCGAGATATGGCAGTTTCGAGGTAAGAAACGCTTGAAAAACTCAAAATTTTCGCAGTTCTCATGCTCGAAACGAATAACTAGAACGGCCTAGGGGAAAACTACTCATACCGTTGTAATCGGGCGAGTTTCTACTTTCAGATGCAACAGATATTTTGCGGATTGGTCAATCCGTTCGCGAGATATGGCAGTTTTGAGGTAAGAAACGCTTGAAAAACTCAAAATTTTCGCAGTTCTAATGATCGAAACGAATAACTAGAACGGCCTAGGGGAAAACTACTCATACCGTTGTAATCGGGCAAGTTTCTACTTTCAGATGCAACAGAAATTTTGCGGATTGGTCAATCCGTTCGCGAGATATGGCAGTTTGGATGTAAGAAACGCTTGAAAAACTCAAAATTTTCGCAGTTCTGATGCTCGAAACGAATAACTAGAACGGCCTAGGGGAAAACTACTCATACCGTTGTAATCGGGCGAGGTTCTACTTTCAGATGCAAGAGAAATTTTGCGGATTGGTCAATCCGTTCGCGAGATATGTCAGTTTGGAGGTAAGAAACGCTTGAAAAACTCAAAATTTTCGCAGTTCTGATGCTCGAAACTAATAACTAGAACGACCTAGGGGAAAACTACTCATACCGTTGTAATCGGGCGAGCTTCTACTTTCAGAAGCAACAGAAATTTTGCGGATTGGTCAATCCGTTCGCGAGATATGTCAGTTTGGAGGTAAGAAACGCTTGAAAAACTCAAAATTTTAGCAGTTCTCATGCTCGAAACGAATAACTAGAACGACCTAGGGGAAAACTACTCATACCGTTGAAATCGGGCGAGCTTCTACTTTCAGATGCAACAGAAATTTTGCGGATTGGTCAATCCGTTCGCGAGATATGGCAGTTTTGAGGTAAGAAACGCTTGAAAAACTGAAAATTTTCGCAGTTCTCATGCTCGAAACGAATAACTAGAACGACCTAGGGGAAAACTACTCATACCGTTGTAATCGGGCGAGTTTCTACTTTCAGATGCAACAGAAATTTTGCGGATTGGTCAATCCGTTCGCGAGATATGGCAGTTTTGAGGTAAGAAACGCTTGAAAAACTCAAAATTTTCGCAGTTCTCATGATCGAAACGAATAACTAGAACGGCCTAGGGGAAAACTACTCATACCGTTGTAATCGGGCGAGTTTCTACTTTCAGATGCAACAGAAATTTTGCGGATTGGTCAATCCGTTCGCGAGATATGGCAGTTTGGAGGTAAGAAACGCTTGAAAAACTCAAAATTTTCGCAGTTCTAATGATCGAAACGAATAACTAGAACGGCCTAGGGGAAAACTACTCATACCGTTGTAATCGGGCAAGTTTCTACTTTCAGATGCAACAGAAATTTTGCGGATTGGTCAATCCGTTCGCGAGATATGGCAGTTTGGATGTAAGAAACGCTTGAAAAACTCAAAATTTTCGCAGTTCTGATGCTCGAAACGAATAACTAGAACGGCCTAGGGGAAAACTACTCATACCGTTGTAATCGGGCGAGGTTCTACTTTCAGATGCAAGAGAAATTTTGCGGATTGGTCAATCCGTTCGCGAGATATGTCAGTTTGGAGGTAAGAAACGCTTGAAAAACTCAAAATTTTCGCAGTTCTGATGCTCGAAACTAATAACTAGAACGACCTAGGGGAAAACTACTCATACCGTTGTAATCGGGCGAGCTTCTACTTTCAGAAGCAACAGAAATTTTGCGGATTGGTCAATCCGTTCGCGAGATATGTCAGTTTGGAGGTAAGAAACGCTTGAAAAACTCAAAATTTTAGCAGTTCTCATGCTCGAAACGAATAACTAGAACGACCTAGGGGAAAACTACTCATACCGTTGAAATCGGGCGAGCTTCTACTTTCAGATGCAACAGAAATTTTGCGGATTGGTCAATCCGTTCGCGAGATATGGCAGTTTTGAGGTAAGAAACGCTTGAAAAACTGAAAATTTTCGCAGTTCTCATGCTCGAAACGAATAACTAGAACGACCTAGGGGAAAACTACTCATACCGTTGTAATCGGGCGAGTTTCTACTTTCAGATGCAACAGAAATTTTGCGGATTGGTCAATCCGTTCGCGAGATATGGCAGTTTTGAGGTAAGAAACGCTTGAAAAACTCAAAATTTTCGCAGTTCTCATGATCGAAACGAATAACTAGAACGGCCTAGGGGAAAACTACTCATACCGTTGTAATCGGGCGAGTTTCTACTTTCAGATGCAACAGAAATTTTGCGGATTGGTCAATCCGTTCGCGAGATATGGCAGTTTGGAGGTAAGAAACGCTTGAAAAACTCAAAATTTTCGCAGTTCTGATGCTCGAAACGAATAACTAGAACGGCCTAGGGGAAAACTACTCATACCGTTGTAATCGGGCGAGTTTCTACTTTCAGATGCAAGAGAAATTTTGCGGATTGTTCAATCCGTTCGCGAGATATGGCAGTTTCGAGGTAAGAAACGCTTGAAAAACTCAAAATTTTCGCAGTTCTCATGCTCGAAACGAATAACTAGAACGGCCTAGGGGAAAACTACTCATACCGTTGTAATCGGGCGAGTTTCTACTTTCAGATGCAACAGATATTTTGCGGATTGGTCAATCCGTTCGCGAGATATGGCAGTTTTGAGGTAAGAAACGCTTGAAAAACTCAAAATTTTCGCAGTTCTGATGCTCGAAACTAATAACTAGAACGACGTAGGGGAAAACTACTCATACTGTTGTAATCGGACGAGTTTCTACTTTCAGATGCAACAGAAATTTTGCGGATTGGTCAATCCGTTCGCGAGATATGGCTGTTTGGAGGTAAGAAACGCTTGAAAAACTAAAAATTTTCGCAGTTCTGATGCTCGAAACTAATAACCAGAACGACCTAGGGGAAAACTACTCATACCGTTGTAATCGGGCAAGTTTCTACTTTCAGATGCAACAGAAATTTTGCGGATTGGTCAATCCGTTCGCGAGATATGGCAGTTTGGAGGTAAGAAACGCTTGAAAAACTCAAAATTTTCGCAGTTCTGATGCTCGAAACTAATAACTAGAACGACCTAGGGGAAAACTACTCATACCGTTGTAATCGGGCGAGTTTCTACTTTCAGATGCAACAGAAATTTTGCGGATTGGTCAATCCGTTCGCGAGATATGGCAGTTTGGAGGTAAGAAACGCTTGAAAAACTCAAAATTTTCGCAGTTCTCATGATCGAAACGAATAACTAGAACGGCCTAGGGGAAAACTACTCATACCGTTGTAATCGGGCAAGATTCTACTTTCAGATGCAACAGAAATTTTGCGGATTGGTCAATCCGTTCGCGAGATATGGCAGTTTGGAGGTAAGAAACGCTTGAAAAACTCAAAATTTTCGCAGTTCCGATGCTCGAAACGAATAACTAGAACGGCCTAGGGGAAAACTACTCATACCGTTGTAATCGGGCGAGCTTCTACTTTCAGATGCAACAGAAATTATGCGGATTGGTCAATCCGTTCGCGAGATATGTCAGTTTGGAGGTAAGAAACGCTTGAAAAACTCAAAATTTTCGCAGTTCTGATGCTCGAAACTAATAACTAGAACGACCTAGGGGAAAACTACTCATACCGTTGAAATCGGGCGAGCTTCTACTTTCAGATGCAACAGAAATTTTGCGGATTGGTCAATCCGTTCGCGAGATATGTCAGTTTGGAGGTAAGAAACGCTTGAAAAACTCAAAATTTTCGCAGTTCTCATGCTCGAAACGAATAACTAGAACGACCTAGGGGAAAACTACTCATACCGTTGTAATCGGGCGAGCTTCTACTTTCAGATGCAACAGAAATTTTGCGGATTGGTCAATCCGTTCGCGAGATATGGCAGTTTGGAGGTAAGAAACGCTTGAAAAACTCAAAATTTTCGCAGTTCTGATGCTCGAAACGAATAACTAGAACGGCCTAGGGGAAAACTACTCATACCGTTGTAATCGGGCGAGTTTCTACTTTCAGATGCAAGAGAAATTTTGCGGATTGTTCAATCCGTTCGCGAGATATGGCAGTTTCGAGGTAAGAAACGCTTGAAAAACTCAAAATTTTCGCAGTTCTCATGCTCGAAACGAATAACTAGAACGGCCTAGGGGAAAACTACTCATACCGTTGTAATCGGGCGAGTTTCTACTTTCAGATGCAACAGATATTTTGCGGATTGGTCAATCCGTTCGCGAGATATGGCAGTTTTGTTGTAAGAAACGCTTGAAAAACTCAAAATTTTCGCAGTTCTAATGATCGAAACGAATAACTAGAACGGCCTAGGGGAAAACTACTCATACCGTTGTAATCGGGCAAGTTTCTACTTTCAGATGCAACAGAAATTTTGCGGATTGGTCAATCCGTTCGCGAGATATGGCAGTTTTGAGGTAAGAAACGCTTGAAAAACTCAAAATTTTCGCAGTTCTGATGCTCGAAACTAATAACTAGAACGACGTAGGGGAAAACTACTCATACTGTTGTAATCGGACGAGTTTCTACTTTCAGATGCAACAGAAATTTTGCGGATTGGTCAATCCGTTCGCGAGATATGGCTGTTTGGAGGTAAGAAACGCTTGAAAAACTAAAAATTTTCGCAGTTCTGATGCTCGAAACTAATAACTAGAACGACCTAGGGGAAAACTACTCATACCGTTGTAATCGGGCAAGTTTCTACTTTCAGATGCAACAGAAATTTTGCGGATTGGTCAATCCGTTCGCGAGATATGGCAGTTTGGAGGTAAGAAACGCTTGAAAAACTCAAAATTTTCGCAGTTCTGATGCTCGAAACTAATAACTAGAACGACCTAGGGGAAAACTACTCATACCGTTGTAATCGGGCGAGTTTCTACTTTCAGATGCAACAGAAATTTTGCGGATTGGTCAATCCGTTCGCGAGATATGGCAGTTTGGAGGTAAGAATCGCTTGAAAAACTCAAAATTTTCGCAGTTCTCATGATCGAAACGAATAACTAGAACGGCCTAGGGGAAAACTACTCATACCGTTGTAATCGGGCAAGATTCTACTTTCAGATGCAACAGAAATTTTGCGGATTGGTCAATCCGTTCGCGAGATATGGCAGTTTGGAGGTAAGAAACGCTTGAAAAACTCAAAATTTTCGCAGTTCCGATGCTCGAAACGAATAACTAGAACGGCCTAGGGGAAAACTACTCATACCGTTGTAATCGGGCGAGCTTCTACTTTCAGATGCAACAGAAATTATGCGGATTGGTCAATCCGTTCGCGAGATATGTCAGTTTGGAGGTAAGAAACGCTTGAAAAACTCAAAATTTTCGCAGTTCTGATGCTCGAAACTAATAACTAGAACGACCTAGGGGAAAACTACTCATACCGTTGAAATCGGGCGAGCTTCTACTTTCAGATGCAACAGAAATTTTGCGGATTGGTCAATCCGTTCGCGAGATATGTCAGTTTGGAGGTAAGAAACGCTTGAAAAACTCAAAATTTTCGCAGTTCTCATGCTCGAAACGAATAACTAGAACGACCTAGGGGAAAACTACTCATACCGTTGTAATCGGGCGAGTTTCTACTTTCAGATGCAACAGAAATTTTGCGGATTGGTCAATCCGTTCGCGAGATATGGCAGTTTTGAGGTAAGAAACGCTTGAAAAACTCAAAATTTTCGCAGTTCTCATGATCGAAACGAATAACTAGAACGGCCTAGGGGAAAACTACTCATACCGTTGTAATCGGGCGAGTTTCTACTTTCAGATGCAACAGAAATTTTGCGGATTGGTCAATCCGTTCGCGAGATATGGCAGTTTGGAGGTAAGAAACGCTTGAAAAACTCAAAATTTTCGCAGTTCTGATGCTCGAAACGAATAACTAGAACGGCCTAGGGGAAAACTACTCATACCGTTGTAATCGGGCGAGTTTCTACTTTCAGATGCAAGAGAAATTTTGCGGATTGTTCAATCCGTTCGCGAGATATGGCAGTTTCGAGGTAAGAAACGCTTGAAAAACTCAAAATTTTCGCAGTTCTCATGCTCGAAACGAATAACTAGAACGGCCTAGGGGAAAACTACTCATACCGTTGTAATCGGGCGAGTTTCTACTTTCAGATGCAACAGATATTTTGCGGATTGGTCAATCCGTTCGCGAGATATGGCAGTTTTGTTGTAAGAAACGCTTGAAAAACTCAAAATTTTCGCAGTTCTAATGATCGAAACGAATAACTAGAACGGCCTAGGGGAAAACTACTCATACCGTTGTAATCGGGCAAGTTTCTACTTTCAGATGCAACAGAAATTTTGCGGATTGGTCAATCCGTTCGCGAGATATGGCAGTTTTGAGGTAAGAAACGCTTGAAAAACTCAAAATTTTCGCAGTTCTGATGCTCGAAACTAATAACTAGAACGACGTAGGGGAAAACTACTCATACTGTTGTAATCGGACGAGTTTCTACTTTCAGATGCAACAGAAATTTTGCGGATTGGTCAATCCGTTCGCGAGATATGGCTGTTTGGATGTAAGAAACGCTTGAAAAACTAAAAATTTTCGCAGTTCTGATGCTCGAAACTAATAACTAGAACGACCTAGGGGAAAACTACTCATACCGTTGTAATCGGGCAAGTTTCTACTTTCAGATGCAACAGAAATTTTGCGGATTGGTCAATCCGTTCGCGAGATATGGCAGTTTGGAGGTAAGAAACGCTTGAAAAACTCAAAATTTTCGCAGTTCTGATGCTCGAAACTAATAACTAGAACGACCTAGGGGAAAACTACTCATACCGTTGTAATCGGGCGAGTTTCTACTTTCAGATGCAACAGAAATTTTGCGGATTGGTCAATCCGTTCGCGAGATATGGCAGTTTGGAGGTAAGAAACGCTTGAAAAACTCAAAATTTTCGCAGTTCTCATGATCGAAACGAATAACTAGAACGGCCTAGGGGAAAACTACTCATACCGTTGTAATCGGGCAAGATTCTACTTTCAGATGCAACAGAAATTTTGCGGATTGGTCAATCCGTTCGCGAGATATGGCAGTTTGGAGGTAAGAAACGCTTAAAAAACTCAAAATTTTCGCAGTTCCGATGCTCGAAACGAATAACTAGAACGGCCTAGGGGAAAACTACTCCTACCGTTGTAATCGGGCGAGCTTCTACTTTCAGATGCAACAGAAATTATGCGGATTGGTCAATCCGTTCGCGAGATATGTCAGTTTGGAGGTAAGAAACGCTTGAAAAACTCAAAATTTTCGCAGTTCTGATGCTCGAAACTAATAACTAGAACGACCTAGGGGAAAACTACTCATACCGTTGAAATCGGGCGAGCTTCTACTTTCAGATGCAACAGAAATTTTGCGGATTGGTCAATCCGTTCGCGAGATATGTCAGTTTGGAGGTAAGAAACGCTTGAAAAACTCAAAATTTTCGCAGTTCTCATGCTCGAAACGAATAACTAGAACGACCTAGGGGAAAACTACTCATACCGTTGTAATCGGGCGAGTTTCTACTTTCAGATGCAACAGAAATTTTGCGGATTGGTCAATCCGTTCGCGAGATATGGCAGTTTCGAGGTAAGAAACGCTTGAAAAACTCAAAATTTTCGCAGTTCTGATGCTCGAAACGAATAACTAGAACGGCCTAGGGGAAAACTACTCATACCGTTGTAATCGGGCGAGGTTCTACTTTCAGATGCAAGAGTAATTTTGCGGATTGGTCAATCCGTTCGCGAGATATGTCAGTTTGGAGGTAAGAAACGCTTGAAAAACTCAAAATTTTCGCAGTTCTGATGCTCGAAACTAATAACTAGAACGACCTAGGGGAAAACTACTCATACCGTTGTAATCGGGCGAGCTTCTACTTTCAGAAGCAACAGAAATTTTGCGGATTGGTCAATCCGTTCGCGAGATATGTCAGTTTGGAGGTAAGAAACGCTTGAAAAACTCAAAATTTTAGCAGTTCTCATGCTCGAAACGAATAACTAGAACGACCTAGGGGAAAACTACTCATACCGTTGTAATCGGGCGAGCTTCTACTTTCAGATGCAACAGAAATTTTGAGGATTGGTCAATCCGTTCGCGAGGTATGGCAGTTTTGAGGTAAGAAACGCTTGAAAAACTCAAAATTTTCGCAGTTCTGATGCTCGAAACTAATAACTAGAACGACCTAGGGGAAAACTACTCATACCGTTGTAATCGGGCGAGTTTCTACTTTCAGATGCAACAGAAATTTTGCGGATTGGTCAATCCGATCGCGAGATATGGCAGTTTTGAGGTAAGAAACGCTTGAAAAACTCAAAATTTTCGCAGTTCTCATGATCGAAACGAATAACTAGAACGGCCTAGGGGAAAACTACTCATACCGTTGTAATCGGGCGAGTTTCTACTTTCAGATGCAACAGAAATTTTGCGGATTGGTCAATCCGTTCGCGAGATATGGCAGTTTGGAGGTAAGAAACGCTTGAAAAACTCAAAATTTTCGCAGTTCTGATGCTCGAAACGAATAACTAGAACGGCCTAGGGGAAAACTATTCATACCGTTGTAATCGGGCGAGTTTCTACTTTCAGATGCAAGAGAAATTTTGCGGATTGTTCAATCCGTTCGCGAGATATGGCAGTTTCGAGGTAAGAAACGCTTGAAAAACTCAAAATTTTCGCAGTTCTGATGCTCGAAACGAATAACTAGAACGGCCTAGGGGAAAACTACTCATACCGTTGTAATCGGGCGAGTTTCTACTTTCAGATGCAAGAGAAATTTTGCGGATTGTTCAATCCGTTCGCGAGATATGGCAGTTTCGAGGTAAGAAACGCTTGAAAAACTCAAAATTTTCGCAGTTCTCATGCTCGAAACGAATAACTAGAACGGCCTAGGGGAAAACTACTCATACCGTTGTAATCGGGCGAGTTTCTACTTTCAGATGCAACAGATATTTTGCGGATTGGTCAATCCGTTCGCGAGATATGGCAGTTTTGTTGTAAGAAACGCTTGAAAAACTCAAAATTTTCGCAGTTCTAATAATCGAAACGAATAACTAGAACGGCCTAGGGGAAAACTACTCATACCGTTGTAATCGGGCAAGTTTCTACTTTCAGATGCAACAGAAATTTTGCGGATTGGTCAATCCGTTCGCGAGATATGGCAGTTTTGAGGTAAGAAACGCTTGAAAAACTCAAAATTTTCGCAGTTCTGATGCTCGAAACTAATAACTAGAACGACGTAGGGGAAAACTACTCATACTGTTGTAATCGGACGAGTTTCTACTTTCAGATGCAACAGAAATTTTGCGGATTGGTCAATCCGTTCGCGAGATATGGCTGTTTGGAGGTAAGAAACGCTTGAAAAACTAAAAATTTTCGCAGTTCTGATGCTCGAAACTAATAACTAGAACGACCTAGGGGAAAACTACTCATACCGTTGTAATCGGGCAAGTTTCTACTTTCAGATGCAACAGAAATTTTGCGGATTGGTCAATCCGTTCGCGAGATATGGCAGTTTGGAGGTAAGAAACGCTTGAAAAACTCAAAATTTTCGCAGTTCTGATGCTCGAAACTAATAACTAGAACGACCTAGGGGAAAACTACTCATACCGTTGTAATCGGGCGAGTTTCTACTTTCAGATGCAACAGAAATTTTGCGGATTGGTCAATCCGTTCGCGAGATATGGCAGTTTGGAGGTAAGAAACGCTTGAAAAACTCAAAATTTTCGCAGTTCTCATGATCGAAACGAATAACTAGAACGGCCTAGGGGAAAACTACTCATACCGTTGTAATCGGGCAAGATTCTACTTTCAGATGCAACAGAAATTTTGCGGATTGGTCAATCCGTTCGCGAGATATGGCAGTTTGGAGGTAAGAAACGCTTGAAAAACTCAAAATTTTCGCAGTTCCGATGCTCGAAACGAATAACTAGAACGGCCTAGGGGAAAACTACTCATACCGTTGTAATCGGGCGAGCTTCTACTTTCAGATGCAACAGAAATTATGCGGATTGGTCAATCCGTTCGCGAGATATGTCAGTTTGGAGGTAAGAAACGCTTGAAAAACTCAAAATTTTCGCAGTTCTGATGCTCGAAACTAATAACTAGAACGACCTAGGGGAAAACTACTCATACCGTTGTAATCGGGCGAGTTTCTACTTTCAGATGCAACAGAAATTTTGCGGATTGGTCAATCCGTTCGCGAGATATGGCAGTTTGGAGGTAAGAAACGCTTGAAAAACTCAAAATTTTCGCAGTTCCGATGCTCGAAACGAATAACTAGAACGGCCTAGGGGAAAACTACTCATACCGTTGTAATCGGGCGAGCTTCTACTTTCAGATGCAACAGAAATTATGCGGATTGGTCAATCCGTTCGCGAGATATGTCAGTTTGGAGGTAAGAAACGCTTGAAAAACTCAAAATTTTCGCAGTTCTGATGCTCGAAACTAATAACTAGAACGACCTAGGGGAAAACTACTCATACCGTTGTAATCGGGCGAGTTTCTACTTTCAGATGCAACAGAAATTTTGCGGATTGGTCAATCCGTTCGCGAGATATGGCAGTTTGGAGGTAAGAAACGCTTGAAAAACTCAAAATTTTCGCAGTTCTCATGCTCGAAACGAATAACTAGAACGGCCTAGGGGAAAACTACTCATACCGTTGTAATCGGGCGAGTTTCTACTTTCAGATGCAACAGATATTTTGCGGATTGGTCAATCCGTTCGCGAGATATGGCAGTTTTGTTGTAAGAAACGCTTGAAAAACTCAAAATTTTCGCAGTTCTAATGATCGAAACGAATAACTAGAACGGCCTAGGGGAAAACTACTCATACCGTTGTAATCGGGCAAGTTTCTACTTTCAGATGCAACAGAAATTTTGCGGATTGGTCAATCCGTTCGCGAGATATGGCAGTTTCGAGGTAAGAAACGCTTGAAAAACTCAAAATTTTCGCAGTTCTGATGCTCGAAACTAATAACTAGAACGACGTAGGGGAAAACTACTCATACTGTTGTAATCGGACGAGTTTCTACTTTCAGATGCAACAGAAATTTTGCGGATTGGTCAATCCGTTCGCGAGATATGGCTGTTTGGAGGTAAGAAACGCTTGAAAAACTAAAAATTTTCGCAGTTCTGATGCTCGAAACTAATAACTAGAACGACCTAGGGGAAAACTACTCATACCGTTGTAATCGGGCAAGTTTCTACTTTCAGATGCAACAGAAATTTTGCGGATTGGTCAATCCGTTCGCGAGATATGGCAGTTTGGAGGTAAGAAACGCTTGAAAAACTCAAAATTTTCGCAGTTCTGATGCTCGAAACTAATAACTAGAACGACCTAGGGGAAAACTACTCATACCGTTGTAATCGGGCGAGTTTCTACTTTCAGATGCAACAGAAATTTTGCGGATTGGTCAATCCGTTCGCGAGATATGGCAGTTTGGAGGTAAGAAACGCTTGAAAAACTCAAAATTTTCGCAGTTCTCATGATCGAAACGAATAACTAGAACGGCCTAGGGGAAAACTACTCATACCGTTGTAATCGGGCAAGATTCTACTTTCAGATGCAACAGAAATTTTGCGGATTGGTCAATCCGTTCGCGAGATATGGCAGTTTGGAGGTAAGAAACGCTTGAAAAACTCAAAATTTTCGCAGTTCCGATGCTCGAAACGAATAACTAGAACGGCCTAGGGGAAAACTACTCATACCGTTGTAATCGGGCGAGCTTCTACTTTCAGATGCAACAGAAATTATGCGGATTGGTCAATCCGTTCGCGAGATATGTCAGTTTGGAGGTAAGAAACGCTTGAAAAACTCAAAATTTTCGCAGTTCTGATGCTCGAAACTAATAACTAGAACGACCTAGGGGAAAACTACTCATACCGTTGAAATCGGGCGAGCTTCTACTTTCAGATGCAACAGAAATTTTGCGGATTGGTCAATCCGTTCGCGAGATATGTCAGTTTGGAGGTAAGAAACGCTTGAAAAAGTCAAAATTTTCGCAGTTCTCATGCTCGAAACGAATAACTAGAACGACCTAGGGGAAAACTACTCATACCGTTGTAATCGGGCGAGTTTCTACTTTCAGATGCAACAGAAATTTTGCGGATTGGTCAATCCGTTCGCGAGATATGGCAGTTTTGAGGTAAGAAACGCTTGAAAAACTCAAAATTTTCGCAGTTCTCATGATCGAAACGAATAACTAGAACGGCCTAGGGGAAAACTACTCATACCGTTGTAATCGGGCGAGGTTCTACTTTCAGATGCAACAGAAATTTTGCGGATTGGTCAATCCGTTCGCGAGATATGGCAGTTTCGAGGTAAGAAACGCTTGAAAAACTCAAAATTTTCGCAGTTCTCATGCTCGAAACGAATAACTAGAACGGCCTAGGGGAAAACTACTCATACCGTTGTAATCGGGCAAGTTTCTACTTTCAGATGCAACAGAAATTTTGCGGATTGGTCAATCCGTTCGCGAGATATGGCAGTTTGGATGTAAGAAACGCTTGAAAAACTCAAAATTTTCGCAGTTCTGATGCTCGAAACGAATAACTAGAACGGCCTAGGGGAAAACTACTCATACCGTTGTAATCGGGCGAGGTTCTACTTTCAGATGCAAGAGTAATTTTGCGGATTGGTCAATCCGTTCGCGAGATATGTCAGTTTGGAGGTAAGAAACGCTTGAAAAACTCAAAATTTTCGCAGTTCTGATGCTCGAAACTAATAACTAGAACGACCTAGGGGAAAACTACTCATACCGTTGTAATCGGGCGAGCTTCTACTTTCAGAAGCAACAGAAATTTTGCGGATTGGTCAATCCGTTCGCGAGATATGTCAGTTTGGAGGTAAGAAACGCTTGAAAAACTCAAAATTTTAGCAGTTCTCATGCTCGAAACGAATAACTAGAACGACCTAGGGGAAAACTACTCATACCGTTGTAATCGGGCGAGCTTCTACTTTCAGATGCAACAGAAATTTTGAGGATTGGTCAATCCGTTCGCGAGGTATGGCAGTTTTGAGGTAAGAAACGCTTGAAAAACTCAAAATTTTCGCAGTTCTGATGCTCGAAACTAATAACTAGAACGACCTAGGGGAAAACTACTCATACCGTTGTAATCGGGCGAGTTTCTACTTTCAGATGCAACAGAAATTTTGCGGATTGGTCAATCCGATCGCGAGATATGGCAGTTTTGAGGTAAGAAACGCTTGAAAAACTCAAAATTTTCGCAGTTCTCATGATCGAAACGAATAACTAGAACGGCCTAGGGGAAAACTACTCATACCGTTGTAATCGGGCGAGTTTCTACTTTCAGATGCAACAGAAATTTTGCGGATTGGTCAATCCGTTCGCGAGATATGGCAGTTTTGAAGTAAGAAATGCTTGAAAAACTCAAAATTTTCGCAGTTCTGATGCTCGAAACTAATAACTAGAACGACCTAGGGGAAAACTACTCATACCGTTGTAATCGGGCGAGTTTCTACTTTCAGATGCAACAGAAATTTTGCGGATTGGTTAATCCGTTCGCGAGATATGGCAGTTTGGGGGTAAGAAATGCTTGAGAAACTCAAAATTTTCGCAGTTCTGATGCTCGAAACGAATAACTAGAACGGCTTAGGGGAAAACTACTCATGCCTTTGTAATCGGGCGGGTTTCTACTCTCAGATGCAATAGAAATTTTGCGGATTGTTCAATCCGTTCGCGAGATATGGCAGTTTTGAGGCAAGAAACGCTTGAGAAACTCAAAATTTTCGCAGTTCTGATGCTCGAAACGAATAACTAGAACGGCCTAGGGGAAAACTACTCATACCGTTGTAATCGGGCAGGTTTCTACTTTCAGATGCAACAGAAATTTTGCGGATTGGTCATTCCGTTCGCGAGATATGGCAGTTTGGAGGTAAGAAACGCTTGAAAAACTCAAAATTTTCGCAGTTCTGATGCTCGAAACTAATAACTAGAACGACCTAGGGGAAAACTACTCATACCGTTGTAATCGGGCGAGTTTCTACTTTCAGATGCAACAGAAATTTTGCGGATTGGTTAATCCGTTCGCGAGATATGGCAGTTTGGGGGTAAGAAATGCTTGAGAAACTCAAAATTTTCGCAGTTCTGATGCTCGAAACGAATAACTAGAACGGCTTAGGGGAAAACTACTCATGCCTTTGTAATCGGGCGGGTTTCTACTCTCAGATGCAATAGAAATTTTGCGGATTGTTCAATCCGTTCGCGAGATATGGCAGTTTTGAGGCAAGAAACGCTTGAGAAACTCAAAATTTTCGCAGTTCTGATGCTCGAAACGAATAACTAGAACGGCCTAGGGGAAAACTACTCATACCGTTGTAATCGGGCAGGTTTCTACTTTCAGATGCAACAGAAATTTTGCGGATTGGTCATTCCGTTCGCGAGATATGGCAGTTTGGAGGTAAGAAACGCTTGAAAAACTCAAAATTTTCGCAGTTCTGATGCTCGAAACGAATAACTAGAACTGCCTAGGGGAAAACTACTCATACCGTTGTAATCGGGCGAGCTTCTACTTTCAGATGCAACAGAAATTTTGCGGATTGGTCAATCCGTTCGCGAGATATGGCAGTTTTGAGGTAAGAAACGCTTGAGAAACTCAAAATTTTCGCAGTTCTGATGCTCGAAACTAATAACTAGAACGACCTAGGGGAAAACTACTCATACCGTTGTAATCGGGCAAGTTTCTACTTTCAGATGCAACAGAAATTTTGCGGATTGGTCAATCCGTTCGCGAGATATGGCAGTTTTGAGGTAAGAAACGCTTGAAAAACTCAAAATTTTCGCAGTTCTGATGCTCGAAACTAATAACTAGAACGACCTAGGGGAAAACTACTCATACCGTTGTAATCGGGCGAGCTTCTACTTTCAGAAGCAACAGAAATTTTGCGGATTGGTCAATCCGTTCGCGAGATATGTCAGTTTGGAGGTAAGAAACGCTTGAAAAACTCAAAATTTTCGCAGTTCTGATGCTCGAAACTAATAACTAGAACGACCTAGGGGAAAACTACTCATACCGTTGTAATCGGGCGAGCTTCTACTTTCAGAAGCAACAGAAATTTTGCGGATTGGTCAATCCGTTCGCGAGATATGTCAGTTTGGAGGTAAGAAACACTTGAAAAACTCAAAATTTTCGCAGTTCTCATGCTCGAAACGAATAACTAGAACGACCTAGGGGAAAACTACTCATACCGTTGTAATCGGGCGAGTTTCTACTTTCAGATGCAACAGAAATTTTGAGGATTGGTCAATCCGTTCGCGAGATATGGCAGTTTTGAGGTAAGAAACGCTTGAAAAACTCAAAATTTTCGCAGTTCTGATGCTCGAAACTAATAACTAGAACGACCTAGGGGAAAACTACTCATACCGTTGTAATCGGGCGAGTTTCAACTTTCAGATGCAACAGAAATTTTGCGGATTGGTCAATCCGTTCGCGAGATATGGCAGTTTTGATGTAAGAAACGCTTGAAAAACTCAAAATTTTCGCAGTTCTCATGATCGAAACGAATAACTAGAACGGCCTAGGGGAAAACTACTCATACCGTTGTAATCCGGCGAGTTTCTACTTTCAGATGCAACAGAAATTTTGCGGATTGGTCAATCCGTTCGCGAGATATGGCAGTTTGGAGGTAAGAAACGCTTGAAAAACTCAAAATTTTCGCAGTTCTGATGCTCGAAACGAATAACTAGAACGGCCTAGGGGAAAACTACTCATACCGTTGTAATCGGGCGAGTTTCTACTTTCAGATGCAAGAGAAATTTTGCGGATTGTTCAATCCGTTCGCGAGATATGGCAGTTTTGAGGTAAGAAACGCTTGAAAAACTCAAAATTTTCGCAGTTCTGATGCTCGAAACTAATAACTAGAACGACCTAGGGGAAAACTACTCATACTGTTGTAATCGGGCGAGTTTCTACTTTCAGATGCAACAGAAATTTTGCGGATTGGTCAATCCGTTCGCGAGATATGGCAGTTTTGAAGTAAGAAATGCTTGAAAAACTCAAAATTTTCGCAGTTCTGATGCTCGAAACTAATAACTAGAACGACCTAGGGGAAAACTACTCATACCGTTGTAATCGGGCGAGTTTCTACTTTCAGATGCAACAGAAATTTTGCGGATTGGTTAATCCGTTCGCGAGATATGGCAGTTTGGGGGTAAGAAATGCTTGAGAAACTCAAAATTTTCGCAGTTCTGATGCTCGAAACTAATAACTAGAACGACCTAGGGGAAAACTACTCATACCGTTGTAATCGGGCAAGTTTCTACTTTCAGATGCAACAGAAATTTTGCGGATTGGTCAATCCGTTCGCGAGATATGGCAGTTTTGAGGTAAGAAACGCTTGAAAAACTCAAAATTTTCGCAGTTCTGATGCTCGAAACTAATAACTAGAACGACCTAGGGGAAAACTACTCATACCGTTGTAATCGGGCGAGCTTCTACTTTCAGAAGCAACAGAAATTTTGCGGATTGGTCAATCCGTTCGCGAGATATGGCAGTTTGGAGGTAAGAAACGCTTGAAAAACTCAAAATTTTCGCAGTTCTCATGATCGAAACGAATAACTAGAACGGCCTAGGGGAAAACTACTCATACCGTTGTAATCGGGCAAGATTCTACTTTCAGATGCAACAGAAATTTTGCGGATTGGTCAATCCGTTCGCGAGATATGGCAGTTTGGAGGTAAGAAACGCTTGAAAAACTCAAAATTTTCGCAGTTCCGATGCTCGAAACGAATAACTAGAACGGCCTAGGGGAAAACTACTCATACCGTTGTAATCGGGCGAGCTTCTACTTTCAGATGCAACAGAAATTATGCGGATTGGTCAATCCGTTCGCGAGATATGTCAGTTTGGAGGTAAGAAACGCTTGAAAAACTCAAAATTTTCGCAGTTCTGATGCTCGAAACTAATAACTAGAACGACCTAGGGGAAAACTACTCATACCGTTGAAATCGGGCGAGCTTCTACTTTCAGATGCAACAGAAATTTTGCGGATTGGTCAATCCGTTCGCGAGATATGTCAGTTTGGAGGTAAGAAACGCTTGAAAAAGTCAAAATTTTCGCAGTTCTCATGCTCGAAACGAATAACTAGAACGACCTAGGGGAAAACTACTCATACCGTTGTAATCGGGCGAGTTTCTACTTTCAGATGCAACAGAAATTTTGCGGATTGGTCAATCCGTTCGCGAGATATGGCAGTTTTGAGGTAAGAAACGCTTGAAAAACTCAAAATTTTCGCAGTTCTCATGATCGAAACGAATAACTAGAACGGCCTAGGGGAAAACTACTCATACCGTTGTAATCGGGCGAGGTTCTACTTTCAGATGCAAGAGTAATTTTGCGGATTGGTCAATCCGTTCGCGAGATATGTCAGTTTGGAGGTAAGAAACGCTTGAAAAACTCAAAATTTTCGCAGTTCTCATGCTCGAAACGAATAACTAGAACGACCTAGGGGAAAACTACTCATACCGTTGTAATCGGGCGAGTTTCTACTTTCAGATGCAACAGAAATTTTGAGGATTGGTCAATCCGTTCGCGAGATATGGCAGTTTTGAGGTAAGAAACGCTTGAAAAACTCAAAATTTTCGCAGTTCTGATGCTCGAAACTAATAACTAGAACGACCTAGGGGAAAACTACTCATACCGTTGTAATCGGGCGAGTTTCAACTTTCAGATGCAACAGAAATTTTGCGGATTGGTCAATCCGTTCGCGAGTTATGGCAGTTTTGATGTAAGAAACGCTTGAAAAACTCAAAATTTTCGCAGTTCTCATGATCGAAACGAATAACTAGAACGGCCTAGGGGAAAACTACTCATACCGTTGTAATCGGGCGAGTTTCTACTTTCAGATGCAACAGAAATTTTGCGGATTGGTCAATCCGTTCGCGAGATATGGCAGTTTGGAGGTAAGAAACGCTTGAAAAACTCAAAATTTTCGCAGTTCTGATGCTCGAAACGAATAACTAGAACGGCCTAGGGGAAAACTACTCATACCGTTGTAATCGGGCGAGTTTCTACTTTCAGATGCAAGAGAAATTTTGCGGATTGTTCAATCCGTTCGCGAGATATGGCAGTTTTGAGGTAAGAAACGCTTGAAAAACTCAAAATTTTCGCAGTTCTGATGCTCGAAACTAATAACTAGAACGACCTAGGGGAAAACTACTCATACCGTTGTAATCGGGCGAGTTTCTACTTTCAGATGCAACAGAAATTTTGCGGATTGGTCAAACCGTTCGCGAGATATGGCAGTTTTGAGGTAAGAAACGCTTGAATAAACTCAAAATTTTCGCAGTTCTCATGATCGAAACGAATAACTAGAACGGCCTAGGGGAAAGCTACTCATACCGTTGTAATCGGGCGAGTTTCTACTTTCAGATGCAACAGAAATTTTGCGGATTGGTCAATCCGTTCGCGAGATATGGCAGTTTGGAGGTAAGAAACGCTTGAAAAACTCAAAATTTTCGCAGTTCTGATGCTCGAAACGAATAACTAGAACGGCCTAGGGGAAAACTACTCATACCGTTGTAATCGGGCGAGTTTCTACTTTCAGATGCAAGAGAAATTTTGCGGATTGTTCAATCCGTTCGCGAGATATGGCAGTTTTGAGGTAAGAAACGCTTGAAAAACTCAAAATTTTCGCAGTTCTGATGCTCGAAACTAATAACTAGAACGACCTAGGGGAAAACTACTCATACCGTTGTAATCGGGCGAGTTTCTACTTTCAGATGCAACAGAAATTTTGCGGATTGGTCAAACCGTTCGCGAGATATGGCAGTTTTGAGGTAAGAAACGCTTGAATAAACTCAAAATTTTCGCAGTTCTCATGATCGAAACGTATAACTAGAACGGCCTAGGGGAAAACTACTCATACCGTTTTAATCGGGCAAGTTTCTACTTTCAGATGCAACAGAAATTTTGCGGATTGGTCAATCCGTTCGCGAGATATGGCAGTTTGGAGGTAAGAAACGCTTGAAAAACTAAAAATTTTCGCAGTTCTGATGCTCGAAACGAATAACTAGAACGACCCAGGGGAAAACTACTCATACCATTGTAATCGGGCGAGTTTCTACTTTCAGATGCAACAGAAATTTTGCGGATTGGTCAATCCGTTCGCGAGATATGGCAGTTTTGAGGTAAGAAACGCTTGAAAAACTCAAAATTTTCGCAGTTCTCATGCTCGAAACGAATAACTAGAACGGCCTAGGGGAAAACTACTCATACCGTTGTAATCGGGCGAGTTTCTACTTTCAGATGCAACAGAAATTTTGCGGATTGGTCAATCCGTTCGCGAGATATGGCAGTTTTGTTGTAAGAACGCTTGAAAAACTCAAAATTTTCGCAGTTCTAATGATCGAAACGAATAACTAGAACGGCCTAGGGGAAAACTACTCATACCGTTGTAATCGGGCAAGTTTCTACTTTCAGATGCAACAGAAATTTTGCGGATTGGTCAATCCGTTCGCGAGATATGGCAGTTTGGATGTAAGAAACGCTTGAAAAACTCAAAATTTTCGCAGTTCTGATGCTCGAAACGAATAACTAGAACGGCCTAGGGGAAAACTACTCATACCGTTGTAATCGGGCAAGTTTCTACTTTCAGATGCAACAGAAATTTTGCGGATTGGTAATCCGTTCGCGAGAGATGGCAGTTTGGAGGAAAGAAACGCTTGAAAAACTCAAAATTTTCGCAGTTCTGATGCTCGAAACGAATAACTAGAACGGCCTAGGGGAAAACTACTCGTACCGTTGTAATCGGGCGAGATTCTACTTTCAGATGCAACAGAAATTTTGCGGATTGGTCAATCCGTTCGCGAGATATGGCAGTTTGGAGGTAAGAAACGCTTGAAAAACTCAAAATTTTCGCAGTTCTGATGCTCGAAACGAATAACCAGTACTGCCTAGGGGAAAACTACTCATACCGTTGTAACCGGGCGAGTTTCTACTCTCAGATGCAACAGAAATTTTGCGGATTGGTCAATCCGTTCGCGAGATATGGCAGTTTTGAGGTAAGAAACGCTTGAAAAACTCAAAATTTTCGCAGTTCTGATGCTCGAAACTAATAACTAGAACGACCTAGGGGAAAACTACTCATACTGTTGTAATCGGGCGAGTTTCTACTTTCAGATGCAACAGAAATTTTGCGGATTGGTCAATCCGTTCGCGAGATATGGCAGTTTTGAAGTAAGAAATGCTTGAAAAACTCAAAATTTTCGCAGTTCTGATGCTCGAAACTAATAACTAGAACGACCTAGGGGAAAACTACTCATACCGTTGTAATCGGGCGAGTTTCTACTTTCAGATGCAACAGAAATTTTGCGGATTGGTTAATCCGTTCGCGAGATATGGCAGTTTGGGGGTAAGAAATGCTTGAGAAACTCAAAATTTTCGCAGTTCTGATGCTCGAAACGAATAACTAGAACGGCTTAGGGGAAAACTACTCATGCCTTTGTAATCGGGCGGGTTTCTACTCTCAGATGCAATAGAAATTTTGCGGATTGTTCAATCCGTTCGCGAGATATGGCAGTTTTGAGGCAAGAAACGCTTGAGAAACTCAAAATTTTCGCAGTTCTGATGCTCGAAACGAATAACTAGAACGGCCTAGGGGAAAACTACTCATACCGTTGTAATCGGGCAGGTTTCTACTTTCAGATGCAACAGAAATTTTGCGGATTGGTCATTCCGTTCGCGAGATATGGCAGTTTGGAGGTAAGAAACGCTTGAAAAACTCAAAATTTTCGCAGTTCTGATGCTCGAAACGAATAACTAGAACTGCCTAGGGGAAAACTACTCATACCGTTGTAATCGGGCGAGCTTCTACTTTCAGATGCAACAGAAATTTTGCGGATTGGTCAATCCGTTCGCGAGATATGGCAGTTTTGAGGTAAGAAACGCTTGAGAAACTCAAAATTTTCGCAGTTCTGATGCTCGAAACTAATAACTAGAACGACCTAGGGGAAAACTACTCATACCGTTGTAATCGGGCAAGTTTCTACTTTCAGATGCAACAGAAATTTTGCGGATTGGTCAATCCGTTCGCGAGATATGGCAGTTTTGAGGTAAGAAACGCTTGAAAAACTCAAAATTTTCGCAGTTCTGATGCTCGAAACTAATAACTAGAACGACCTAGGGGAAAACTACTCATACCGTTGTAATCGGGCGAGCTTCTACTTTCAGAAGCAACAGAAATTTTGCGGATTGGTCAATCCGTTCGCGAGATATGTCAGTTTGGAGGTAAGAAACGCTTGAAAAACTCAAAATTTTCGCAGTTCTGATGCTCGAAACTAATAACTAGAACGACCTAGGGGAAAACTACTCATACCGTTGTAATCGGGCGAGCTTCTACTTTCAGAAGCAACAGAAATTTTGCGGATTGGTCAATCCGTTCGCGAGATATGTCAGTTTGGAGGTAAGAAACACTTGAAAAACTCAAAATTTTCGCAGTTCTCATGCTCGAAACGAATAACTAGAACGACCTAGGGGAAAACTACTCATACCGTTGTAATCGGGCGAGTTTCTACTTTCAGATGCAACAGAAATTTTGAGGATTGGTCAATCCGTTCGCGAGATATGGCAGTTTTGAGGTAAGAAACGCTTGAAAAACTCAAAATTTTCGCAGTTCTGATGCTCGAAACTAATAACTAGAACGACCTAGGGGAAAACTACTCATACCGTTGTAATCGGGCGAGTTTCAACTTTCAGATGCAACAGAAATTTTGCGGATTGGTCAATCCGTTCGCGAGATATGGCAGTTTTGATGTAAGAAACGCTTGAAAAACTCAAAATTTTCGCAGTTCTCATGATCGAAACGAATAACTAGAACGGCCTAGGGGAAAACTACTCATACCGTTGTAATCCGGCGAGTTTCTACTTTCAGATGCAACAGAAATTTTGCGGATTGGTCAATCCGTTCGCGAGATATGGCAGTTTGGAGGTAAGAAACGCTTGAAAAACTCAAAATTTTCGCAGTTCTGATGCTCGAAACGAATAACTAGAACGGCCTAGGGGAAAACTACTCATACCGTTGTAATCGGGCGAGTTTCTACTTTCAGATGCAAGAGAAATTTTGCGGATTGTTCAATCCGTTCGCGAGATATGGCAGTTTTGAGGTAAGAAACGCTTGAAAAACTCAAAATTTTCGCAGTTCTGATGCTCGAAACTAATAACTAGAACGACCTAGGGGAAAACTACTCATACTGTTGTAATCGGGCGAGTTTCTACTTTCAGATGCAACAGAAATTTTGCGGATTGGTCAATCCGTTCGCGAGATATGGCAGTTTTGAAGTAAGAAATGCTTGAAAAACTCAAAATTTTCGCAGTTCTGATGCTCGAAACTAATAACTAGAACGACCTAGGGGAAAACTACTCATACCGTTGTAATCGGGCGAGTTTCTACTTTCAGATGCAACAGAAATTTTGCGGATTGGTTAATCCGTTCGCGAGATATGGCAGTTTGGGGGTAAGAAATGCTTGAGAAACTCAAAATTTTCGCAGTTCTGATGCTCGAAACTAATAACTAGAACGACCTAGGGGAAAACTACTCATACCGTTGTAATCGGGCAAGTTTCTACTTTCAGATGCAACAGAAATTTTGCGGATTGGTCAATCCGTTCGCGAGATATGGCAGTTTTGAGGTAAGAAACGCTTGAAAAACTCAAAATTTTCGCAGTTCTGATGCTCGAAACTAATAACTAGAACGACCTAGGGGAAAACTACTCATACCGTTGTAATCGGGCGAGCTTCTACTTTCAGAAGCAACAGAAATTTTGCGGATTGGTCAATCCGTTCGCGAGATATGTCAGTTTGGAGGTAAGAAACGCTTGAAAAACTCAAAATTTTCGCAGTTCTGATGCTCGAAACTAATAACTAGAACGACCTAGGGGAAAACTACTCATACCGTTGTAATCGGGCGAGCTTCTACTTTCAGAAGCAACAGAAATTTTGCGGATTGGTCAATCCGTTCGCGAGATATGTCAGTTTGGAGGTAAGAAACGCTTGAAAAACTCAAAATTTTCGCAGTTCTCATGCTCGAAACGAATAACTAGAACGACCTAGGGGAAAACTACTCATACCGTTGTAATCGGGCGAGTTTCTACTTTCAGATGCAACAGAAATTTTCAGGATTGGTCAATCCGTTCGCGAGATATGGCAGTTTTGAGGTAAGAAACGCTTGAAAAACTCAAAATTTTCGCAGTTCTGATGCTCGAAACTAATAACTAGAACGACCTAGGGGAAAACTACTCATACCGTTGTAATCGGGCGAGTTTCAACTTTCAGATGCAACAGAAATTTTGCGGATTGGTCAATCCGTTCGCGATATATGGCAGTTTTGATGTAAGAAACGCTTGAAAAACTCAAAATTTTCGCAGTTCTCATGATCGAAACGAATAACTAGAACGGCCTAGGGGAAAACTACTCATACCGTTGTAATCGGGCGAGTTTCTACTTTCAGATGCAACAGAAATTTTGCGGATTGGTCAATCCGTTCGCGAGATATGGCAGTTTGGAGGTAAGAAACGCTTGAAAAACTCAAAATTTTCGCAGTTCTGATGCTCGAAACGAATAACTAGAACGGCCTAGGGGAAAACTACTCATACCGTTGTAATCGGGCGAGTTTCTACTTTCAGATGCAAGAGAAATTTTGCGGATTGTTCAATCCGTTCGCGAGATATGGCAGTTTTGAGGTAAGAAACGCTTGAAAAACTCAAAATTTTCGCAGATCTGATGCTCGAAACTAATAACTAGAACGACCTAGGGGAAAACTACTCATACCGTTGTAATCGGGCGAGTTTCTACTTTCAGATGCAACAGAAATTTTGCGGATTGGTCAAACCGTTCGCGAGATATGGCATTTTTGAGGTAAGAAACGCTTGAATAAACTCAAAATTTTCGCAGTTCTCATGATCGAAACGTATAACTAGAACGGCCTAGGGGAAAACTACTCATACCGTTTTAATCGGGCAAGTTTCTACTTTCAGATGCAACAGAAATTTTGCGGATTGGTCAATCCGTTCGCGAGATATGGCAGTTTGGAGGTAAGAAACGCTTGAAAAACTAAAAATTTTCGCAGTTCTGATGCTCGAAACGAATAACTAGAACGACCCAGGGGAAAACTACTCATACCATTGTAATCGGGCGAGTTTCTACATTCAGATGCAACAGAAATTTTGCGGATTGGTCAATCCGTTCGCGAGATATGGCAGTTTTGAGGTAAGAAACGCTTGAAAAACTCAAAATTTTCGCAGTTCTCATGCTCGAAACGAATAACTAGAACGGCCTAGGGGAAAACTACTCATACCGTTGTAATCGGGCGAGATTCTACTTTCAGATGCAACAGAAATTTTGCGGATTGGTCAATCCGTTCGCGAGATATGGCAGTTTTGTTGTAAGAACGCTTGAAAAACTCAAAATTTTCGCAGTTCTAATGATCGAAACGAATAACTAGAACGGCCTAGGGGAAAACTACTCATACCGTTTTAATCGGGCAAATTTCTACTTTCAGATGCAACAGAAATTTTGCGGATTGGTCAATCCGTTCGCGAGATATGGCAGTTTGGAGGTAAGAAACGCTTGAAAAACTAAAAATTTTCGCAGTTCTGATGCTCGAAACGAATAACTAGAACGACCTAGGGGAAAACTACTCATACCGTTGTAATCGGGCAAGTTTCTACTTTCAGATGCAACAGAAATTTTGCGGATTGGTCAATCCGTTCGCGAGATATGGCAGTTTGGATGTAAGAAACGCTTGAAAAACTCAAAATTTTCGCAGTTCTGATGCTCGAAACGAATAACTAGAACGGCCTAGGGGAAAACTACTCATACCGTTGTAATCGGGCGAGCTTCTACTTTCAGATGCAACAGAAATTTTGCGGATTGGTCAATCCGTTCGCGAGATATGGCAGTTTGGAGGTAAGAAACGCTTGAAAAACTCAAAATTTTCGCAGTTCTCATGCTCGAAACGAATAACTAGAACGGCCTAGGGGAAAACTACTCATACCGTTGTAATCGGGCAAGTTTCTACTTTCAGATGCAACAGAAATTTTGCGGATTGGTAATCCGTTCGCGAGAGATGGCAGTTTGGAGGAAAGAAACGCTTGAAAAACTCAAAATTTTCGCAGTTCTGATGCTCGAAACGAATAACTAGAACGGCCTAGGGGAAAACTACTCGTACCGTTGCAATCGGGCGAGATTCTACTTTCAGATGCAACAGAAATTTTGCGGATTGGTCAATCCGTTCGCGAGATATGGCAGTTTGGAGGTAAGAAACGCTTGAAAAACTCAAAATTTTCGCAGTTCTGATGCTCGAAACGAATAACTAGTACTGCCTAGGGGAAAACTACTCATACCGTTGTAACCGGGCGAGTTTCTACTTTCAGATGCAACAGAAATTTTGCGGATTGGTCAATCCGTTCGCGAGATATGGCAGTTTGGAGGTAAGAAACGCTTGAAAAACTCAAAATTTTCGCAGTTCTCATGATCGAAACGAATAACTAGAACGGCCTAGGGGAAAACTACTCATACCGTTGTAATCGGGCGAGCTTCTACTTTCAGATGCAACAGAAATTATGCGGATTGGTCAATCCGTTCGCGAGATATGTCAGTTTGGAGGTAAGAAACGCTTGAAAAACTCAAAATTTTCGCAGTTCTGATGCTCGAAACTAATAACTAGAACGACCTAGTGGAAAACTACTCATACCGTTGAAATCGGGCGAGCTTCTACTTTCAGATGCAACAGAAATTTTGCGGATTGGTCAATCCGTTCGCGAGATATGTCAGTTTGGAGGTAAGAAACGCTTGAAAAACTCAAAATTTTCGCAGTTCTCATGCTCGAAACGAATAACTAGAACGACCTAGGGGAAAACTACTCATACCGTTGTAATCGGGCGAGTTTCTACTTTCAGATGCAACAGAAATTTTGCGGATTGGTCAATCCGTTCGCGAGATATGGCAGTTTTGAGGTAAGAAACGCTTGAAAAACTCAAAATTTTCGCAGTTCTCATGCTCGAAACGAATAACTAGAACGGCCTAGGGGAAAACTACTCATACCGTTGTAATCGGGCGAGTTTCTACTTTCAGATGCAACAGAAATTTTGCGGATTGGTTAATCCGTTCGCGAGATATGGCAGTTTTGAGGTAAGAAACGCTTGAGAAACTCAAAATTTTCGCAGTTCTGATGCTCGAAACTAATAAGTAGAACGGCCTAGGGGAAAACTACTCATACCGTTGTAAGCGGGCGAGTTTCTACTTTCAGATGCAGCAGAAATTTTGCGGTTTGTTCAATCCGTTCGCGAGATATGGCAGTTTTGAAGTAAGAAACGCTTGAGAAACTCAAAATTTTCGCAGTTCTGATGCTCGAAACGAATAACTAGAACGGCCTAGGGGAAAACTACTCATACCGTTGTAATCGGGCGAGTTTCTACTTTCAGATGCAACAGAAATTTTGCGGATTGGTCAATCCGTTCGCGAGATATGGCAGTTTGGAAGTAAGAAACGCTTGAAAAACTCAAAATGTTCGCAGTTCTGATGCTCGAAACGAATAACTAGTACGTCCTAGGGGAGAACAACACGTACCATTGTAATCGGGCGAGTTTCTACTTTCAGATGCAACAGAAATTTTGCGGATTGGTCAATCCGTTCGCGAGATATGGCAGTTTGGAGATAAGGAACGCTTGAGAAACTCAAAATTTTCGCGGTTTTGATGCTCGAAACGAATAACTAGAACGGCCTAGGGGAAAACTACTCATACCGTTGTAATCGGGCGAGTTTCTACTTTCAGATGCAACAGGAATGTTGCGGATTGGTCAATCCGTTCGCGAGATATGGCAGTTTGGAGGTAAGAAACGCTTTAAAAACTCAAAATTTTCGCAGTTCTGATGCTCGAAACGAATAACTCGAGCGGCCTAGGGGAAAACTACTCATACCGTTGTAATCGGGCGAGCTTCTACTTTCAGATGCAACAGAAATTTTGCGGATTGGTCAATCCGTTCGCGAGATATGGCAGTTTGGATGTAAGAAACGCTTGAAAAACTCAAAATTTTCGCAGTTCTGATGCTCGAAACGAATAACTAGAACGGCCTAGGGGAAAACTACTCATACCGTTGTAATCGGGCGAGCTTCTACTTTCAGATGCAACAGAAATTTTGCGGATTGGTCAATCCGTTCGCGAGATATGGCAGTTTGGAGGTAAGAAACGCTTGAAAAACTCAAAATTTTCGCAGTTCTCATGCTCGAAACGAATAACTAGAACGGCCTAGGGGAAAACTACTCATACCGTTGTAATCGGGCAAGTTTCTACTTTCAGATGCAACAGAAATTTTGCGGATTGGTAATCCGTTCGCGAGAGATGGCAGTTTGGAGGAAAGAAACGCTTGAAAAACTCAAAATTTTCGCAGTTCTGATGCTCGAAACGAATAACTAGAACGGCCTAGGGGAAAACTACTCGTACCGTTGTAATCGGGCGAGATTCTACTTTCAGATGCAACAGAAATTTTGCGGATTGGTCAATCCGTTCGCGAGATATGGCAGTTTGGAGGTAAGAAACGCTTGAAAAACTCAAAATTTTCGCAGTTCTGATGCTCGAAACGAATAACTAGTACTGCCTAGGGGAAAACTACTCATACCGTTGTAACCGGGCGAGTTTCTACTTTCAGATGCAACAGAAATTTTGCGGATTGGTCAATCCGTTCGCGAGATATGGCTGTTTGGAGGTAAGAAACGCTTGAAAAACTAAAAATTTTCGCAGTTCTGATGCTCGAAACTAATAACTAGAACGACCTAGGGGAAAACTACTCATACCGTTGTAATCGGGCAATTTTCTACTTTCAGATGCAACAGAAATTTTGCGGATTGGTCAATCCGTTCGCGAGATATGGCAGTTTGGAGGTAAGAAACGCTTGAAAAACTCAAAATTTTCGCAGTTCTCATGATCGAAACGAATAACTAGAACGGCCTAGGGGAAAACTACTCATACCGTTGTAATCGGGCGAGCTTCTACTTTCAGATGCAACAGAAATTATGCGGATTGGTCAATCCGTTCGCGAGATATGTCAGTTTGGAGGTAAGAAACGCTTGAAAAACTCAAAATTTTCGCAGTTCTGATGCTCGAAACTAATAACTAGAACGACCTAGTGGAAAACTACTCATACCGTTGAAATCGGGCGAGCTTCTACTTTCAGATGCAACAGAAATTTTGCGGATTGGTCAATCCGTTCGCGAGATATGTCAGTTTGGAGGTAAGAAACGCTTGAAAAACTCAAAATTTTCGCAGTTCTCATGCTCGAAACGAATAACTAGAACGACCTAGGGGAAAACTACTCATACCGTTGTAATCGGGCGAGTTTCTACTTTCAGATGCAACAGAAATTTTGCGGATTGGTCAATCCGTTCGCGAGATATGGCAGTTTTGAGGTAAGAAACGCTTGAAAAACTCAAAATTTTCGCAGTTCTCATGCTCGAAACGAATAACTAGAACGGCCTAGGGGAAAACTACTCATACCGTTGTAATCGGGCGAGTTTCTACTTTCAGATGCAACAGAAATTTTGCGGATTGGTTAATCCGTTCGCGAGATATGGCAGTTTTGAGGTAAGAAACGCTTGAGAAACTCAAAATTTTCGCAGTTCTGATGCTCGAAACTAATAAGTAGAACGGCCTAGGGGAAAACTACTCATACCGTTGTAAGCGGGCGAGTTTCTACTTTCAGATGCAGCAGAAATTTTGCGGTTTGTTCAATCCGTTCGCGAGATATGGCAGTTTTGAAGTAAGAAACGCTTGAGAAACTCAAAATTTTCGCAGTTCTGATGCTCGAAACGAATAACTAGAACGGCCTAGGGGAAAACTACTCATACCGTTGTAATCGGGCGAGTTTCTACTTTCAGATGCAACAGAAATTTTGCGGATTGGTCAATCCGTTCGCGAGATATGGCAGTTTGGAAGTAAGAAACGCTTGAAAAACTCAAAATGTTCGCAGTTCTGATGCTCGAAACGAATAACTAGTACGTCCTAGGGGAGAACAACACGTACCATTGTAATCGGGCGAGTTTCTACTTTCAGATGCAACAGAAATTTTGCGGATTGGTCAATCCGTTCGCGAGATATGGCAGTTTGGAGATAAGGAACGCTTGAGAAACTCAAAATTTTCGCGGTTTTGATGCTCGAAACGAATAACTAGAACGGCCTAGGGGAAAACTACTCATACCGTTGTAATCGGGCGAGTTTCTACTTTCAGATGCAACAGGAATGTTGCGGATTGGTCAATCCGTTCGCGAGATATGGCAGTTTGGAGGTAAGAAACGCTTTAAAAACTCAAAATTTTCGCAGTTCTGATGCTCGAAACGAATAACTCGAGCGGCCTAGGGGAAAACTACTCATACCGTTGTAATCGGGCGAGCTTCTACTTTCAGATGCAACAGAAATTTTGCGGATTGGTCAATCCGTTCGCGAGATATGGCAGTTTTGAAGTAAGAAACGCCTGAGAAACTCAAAATTTTCGCAGTTCTGATGCTCGAAACGAATAACTAGAACGGCCTAGGGGAAAACTACTCATACCGTTGTAATCGGGCGAGTTTCTACTTTCAGATGCAACAGAAATTTTGCGGATTGGTCAATCCGTTCGCGAGATATGGCAGTTTTGAGGTAAGAAACGCTTGTAAAACTCAAAATTTTCGAAGTTCTGATGCTCGAAACGAATAACTAGAACGGCCTAGGGGAAAACTGCTCATACCGTTGTAATCGGGCGAGCTTCTACTTTCAGATGCAACAGAAATTTTGCGGATTGGTCAATCCGTTCGCGAGATATGGCAGTTTTGAGGTAAGAAACGCTTGAGAAACTCAAAATTTTCGCAGTTCTGATGCTCGAAACGAATAACTAGAACGGCCTAGAGGAAAACTACTCACACTGTTGTAAACCGGCGAGTTTCTACTTTCAGATGCAACAGAAATTTTGCGGATTGGTCAATCCGTTCGCGAGATATGGCAGATTGGAGGTAAGAAACGCATGAAAAACTCAAAATTTTCGCAATTCTGGTGCTCGAAACGAATAACTTGAACGGCCTAGTGGAAAACTACTCATACCGTTGTAATCGAGTGAGTTTCTACTTTCAGATGCAACAGAAATTTTGCGGATTTGTCAATCCGTTCGCGAGATATGGCAGTTTGGAGGTAAGAAACGCTTGAAAAACTGAAAATTTTCGCAATTCTGATGCTCGAAACGAATAACTAGAACGGCCTAGGGGAAAACTACTCATACTGTTGTGATCGGGCGAGTTTCTACTTTCAGATGCAACAGAAATTTTGCGGATTGGTCAATCCGTTCGCGAGATATGGCAGTTTGGAAGTAAGAAACGCTTGAAAAACTCAAAATGTTCGCAGTTCTGATGCTCGAAACGAATAACTAGTACGGCCTAGGGGAGAACAACACGTACCATTGTAATCGGGCGAGTTTCTACTTTCAGATGCAACAGAAATTTTGCGGATTGGTCAATCCGTTCGCGAGATATGGCAGTTTGGAGGTAAGGAACGCTTGAGAAACTCAAAATTTTCGCGGTTCTGATGCTCGAAACGAATAACTAGAACGGCCTAGGGGAAAACTACTCATACCGTTGTAATTGGGCGAGTTTCTACTTTCAGATGCAACAGGAATGTTGCGGATTGGTCAATCCGTTCGCGAGATATGGCAGTTTTGAGGTAAGAAACGCTTGAAAAACTCAAAATTTTCGCAGTTCTGATGCTCGAAACGAATAACTAGAACGGCCTAGGGGAAAACTACTCATACCCTTGTAATCGGGCGAGATTCTACTTTCAGATGCAACATTAATTTTGCGGATTGGTCAATCCGTTCGCGAGATATGGTAGTTTTGAGGTAAGAAACGCTTGAAAAACTCAAAATTTTCGCAGTTCTGATGCTCGAAACGAATAACTAGAACGGCCTAGGGGAAACTACTCGTACCGCTGTAATCGGGCGAGTTTCTACTTTCAGATGCAACAGAAATGTTGCGGATTGGTCAATCCGTTCGCGAGATATGGCAGTTTGGAGGTAAGAAACGCTTGAAAAACTCAAAATTTTCGCAGTTCTGATTCTCGAAACTAATAACTAGAACGACCTAGGGGAAGACTACTCATACCGTTGTAATCGGGCGAGTTTCTACTTTCAGATGCATCAGAAATTTTGCGGAATGGTCCATCCGTTCGCGAGATATGGCAGTTTGGAGGTAAGAAACGTTTGAAAAACTCAAAATTTTCGTAGTTCTGGTGCTCGAAACTAATAACTAGAACGGCCTAGGGGAAAACTACTCAAACCGTTGTAATCGGGCGAGCTTCTACTTTCAGATGCAACAGAAATTTTGCGGATTGGTCAATCCGTTCGCGAGATATGGCAGTTTTGAGGTAAGAAACGCTTGAAAAACTCAAAATTTTCGCAGTTCTAATGCTCGAAACTAATAACTAGAACGGCCTAGGGGAAAACTACTCATGCCGTTGTAATCGGGCGAGTTTCTACTTTCAGATGCAACAGAAATTTTGCGGATTGGTCAATCCGTTCGCGAGATATGGCAGTTTTGATGTAAGAAACGCTTGAAAAACACAAAATTTTCGCAGTTCTGATGCTCGAAACGAATAACTAGAACGGCCTAGGGGAAAGCTACTCATACCATTGTAATCGGGCGGGATTCTACTTTCAGATGCAACAGAAATTTTGCGGATTGTTCAATCTGTTCGCGAGATATGGCAGTTTGGAGGTAAGAAACGCTTGAAAAACTCAAAATTTTCGCAGTTCTGATTCTCGAAACTAATAACTAGAACGACCTAGGGGAAGACTACTCATACCGTTGTAATCGGGCGAGTTTCTACTTTCAGATGCATCAGAAATTTTGCGGAATGGTCCATCCGTTCGCGAGATATGGCAGTTTGGAGGTAAGAAACGTTTGAAAAACTCAAAATTTTCGTAGTTCTGGTGCTCGAAACTAATAACTAGAACGGCCTAGGGGAAAACTACTCAAACCGTTGTAATCGGGCGAGCTTCTACTTTCAGATGCAACAGAAATTTTGCGGATTGGTCAATCCGTTCGCGAGATATGGCAGTTTTGAGGTAAGAAACGCTTGAAAAACTCAAAATTTTCGCAGTTCTAATGCTCGAAACTAATAACTAGAACGGCCTAGGGGAAAACTACTCATACCGTTGTAATCGGGCGAGTTTCTACTTTCAGATGCAACAGAAATTTTGCGGATTGGTCAATCCGTTCGCGAGATATGGCAGTTTTGATGTAAGAAACGCTTGAAAAACACAAAATTTTCGCAGTTCTGATGCTCGAAACGAATAACTAGAACGGCCTAGGGGAAAGCTACTCATACCATTGTAATCGGGCGGGATTCTACTTTCAGATGCAACAGAAATTTTGCGGATTGTTCAATCTGTTCGCGAGATATGGCAGTTTTGAGGTAAGAAACGCTTGAGAAACGCAAAATTTTCGCAGTTCTGATGCTCGAAACGAATAACTAGAACGGCCTAGGGGAAAACTACTCATACCGTTGTAGTCGGGCGAGTTTCTACTTTCAGATACAACAGAAATTTTGCGGATTGGTCAATCCGTTCGCGAGATATGGCAGTTTTGAGGTAAGAAACGCTTGAGAAACACAACATTTTCGCAGTTCTGATGCTCGAAACGAATAACTAGAACGGCCTAGGGGAAAACTACTCATACCGTTGTAATCGGGCGAGTTTCTACTTTCAGATGCAACAGAAATTTTGCGGATTGGTCAATCCGTTCGCGAGATAAGGCAGTTTGGAGGTAAGAAACGCTTGAAAAACTCAAAATTTTCGCAGTTCTGATGCTCGAAACTAATAAGTAGAACGGCCTAGGGGAAAACTACTCATACCGTTGTAATCGGGCGAGTTTCTACTTTCAGATGCAACAGAAATTTTGCGGATTGGTCAATCCGTTCGCGAGATATGGCAGTTTGGAGGTAAGGAACGCTTGAGAAACTCAAAATTTTCGCGGTTCTGATGCTCGAAACGAATAACTAGAACGGCCTAGGGGAAAACTACTCATACCGTTGTAATTGGGCGAGTTTCTACTTTCAGATGCAACAGGAATGTTGCGGATTGGTCAATCCGTTCGCGAGATATGGCAGTTTGGAGGTAAGAAACGCTTTAAAAACTCAAAATTTTCGCAGTTCTGATGCTCGAAACGAATAACTCGAGCGGCCTAGGGGAAAACTACTCATACCGTTGTAATCGGGCGAGCTTCTACTTTCAGATGCAACAGAAATTTTGCGGATTGGTCAATCCGTTCGCGAGATATGGCAGTTTTGAAGTAAGAAACGCTTGAGAAACTCAAAATTTTCGCAGTTCTGATGCTCGAAACGAATAACTAGAACGGCCTAGGGGAAAACTACTCATACCGTTGTAATCGGGCGAGTTTCTACTTTCAGATGCAACAGAAATTTTGCGGATTGGTCAATCCGTTCGCGAGATATGGCAGTTTTGAGGTAAGAAACGCTTGAAAAACTCAAAATTTTCGCAGTTCTGATGCTCGAAACGAATAACTAGAACGGCCTAGGGGAAAACTACTCATACCGTTGTAATCGGGCGAGCTTCTACTTTCAGATGCAACAGAAATTTTGCGGATTGGTCAATCCGTTCGCGAGATATGGCAGTTTTGAGGTAAGAAACGCTTGAAAAACTCAAAATTTTCGCAGTTCTGATGCTCGAAACGAATAACTAGAACGGCCTAGGGGAAAACTACTCATACCCTTGTAATCGGGCGAGATTCTACTTTCAGATGCAACATTAATTTTGCGGATTGGTCAATCCGTTCGCGAGATATGGTAGTTTTGAGGTAAGAAACGCTTGAAAAACTCAAAATTTTCGCAGTTCTGATGCTCGAAACGAATAACTAGAACGGCCTAGGGGAAACTACTCATACCGCTGTAATCGGGCGAGTTTCTACTTTCAGATGCAACAGAAATTTTGCGGATTGTTCAATCCGTTCGCGAGATATGGCAGTTTTGAGGTAAGAAACGCTTGAGAAACTCAAAATTTTCGCAGTTCTGATGCTCGAAACGAATAACTAGAACGGCCTAGGGGAAAACTACTCATACAGTTGTAATCGGGCGAGTTTCTACTTTCAGATGCAACAGAAATTTTGCGGATTGGTCAATCCGTTCGCGAGATAAGGCAGTTTTGAGGTAAGAAACGCTTGAAAAACTCAAAATTTTCGCAGTTCTGATGCTCGAAACGAATAACTAGAACGGCCTAGGGGAAAACTACTCATACCCTTGTAATCGGGCGAGATTCTACTTTCAGATGCAACATTAATTTTGCGGATTGGTCAATCCGTTCGCGAGATATGGTAGTTTTGAGGTAAGAAACGCTTGAAAAACTCAAAATTTTCGCAGTTCTGATGCTCGAAACGAATAACTAGAACGGCCTAGGGGAAACTACTCATACCGCTGTAATCGGGCGAGTTTCTACTTTCAGATGCAACAGAAATGTTGCGGATTGGTCAATCCGTTCGCGAGATATGGCAGTTTTGAGGTAAGAAACGCTTGAAAAACTCAAAATTTTCGCAGTTCTGATGCTCGAAACTAATAACTAGAACGACCTAGGGGAAAACTACTCATACCGTTGTAATCGGGCGAGTTTCTACTTTCAGATGCATCAGAAATTTTGCGGAATGGTCCATCCGTTCGCGAGATATGGCAGTTTGGAGGTAAGAAACGTTTGAAAAACTCAAAATTTTCGTAGTTCTGGTGCTCGAAACTAATAACTAGAACGGCCTAGGGGAAAGCTACTCATACCATTGTAATCGGGCGGGATTCTACTTTCAGATGCAACAGAAATTTTGCGGATTGTTCAATCCGTTCGCGAGATATGGCAGTTTTGAGGTAAGAAACGCTTGAGAAACTCAAAATTTTCGCAGTTCTGATGCTCGAAACGAATAACTAGAACGGCCTAGGGGAAAACTACTCATACCGTTGTAGTCGGGCGAGTTTCTACTTTCAGATACAACAGAAATTTTGCGGATTGGTCAATCCGTTCGCGAGATATGGCAGTTTTGAGGTGAGAAACGGTTGAGAAACACAACATTTTCGCAGTTCTGATGCTCGAAACGAATAACTAGAACGGCCTAGGGGAAAACTACTCATACCGTTGTAATCGGGCGAGTTTCTACTTTCAGATGCAACAGAAATTTTGCGGATTGGTCAATCCGTTCGCGAGATAAGGCAGTTTGGAGGTAAGAAACGCTTGAAAAACTCAAAATTTTCGCAGTTCTGATGCTCGAAACTAATAAGTAGAACGGCCTAGGGGAAAACTACTCATACCGTTGTAATCGGGCGAGTTTCTACTTTCAGATGCAACAGAAATTTTGCGGATTGGTCAATCCGTTCGCGAGATATGGCAGTTTTGAAGTAAGAAACGCTTGAGAAACTCAAAATTTTCGCAGTTCTGATGCTCGAAACGAATAACTAGAACGGCCTAGGGGAAAACTACTCATAGCGTTGTAATCGGGCGAGTTTCTACTTTCAGATGCAACAGAAATTTTGCGGATTGGTCAATCCGTTCGCGAGATATGGCAGTTTGGAGGTAAGGAACGCTTGAGAAACTCAAAATTTTCGCGGTTCTGATGCTCGAAACGAATAACTAGAACGGCCTAGGGGAAAACTACTCATACCGTTGTAATTGGGCGAGTTTCTACTTTCAGATGCAACAGGAATGTTGCGGATTGGTCAATCCGTTCGCGAGATATGGCAGTTTGGAGGTAAGAAACGCTTTAAAAACTCAAAATTTTCGCAGTTCTGATGCTCGAAACGAATAACTCGAGCGGCCTAGGGGAAAACTACTCATACCGTTGTAATCGGGCGAGCTTCTACTTTCAGATGCAACAGAAATTTTGCGGATTGGTCAATCCGTTCGCGAGATATGGCAGTTTTGAAGTAAGAAACGCTTGAGAAACTCAAATTTTCGCAGTTCTGATGCTCGAAGCGAATAACTAGAACGGCCTAGGGGAAAACTACTCATACCGTTGTAATCGGGCGAGTTTCTACTTTCAGATGCAACAGAAATTTTGCGGATTGGTCAATCCGTTCGCGAGATATGGCAGTTTTGAGGTAAGAAACGCTTGAAAAACTCAAAATTTTCGCAGTTCTGATGCTCGAAACGAATAACTAGAACGGCCTAGGGGAAAACTACTCATACCGTTGTAATCGGGCGAGCTTCTACTTTCAGATGCAACAGAAATTTTGCGGATTGGTCAATCCGTTCGCGAGATATGGCAGTTTTGAGGTAAGAAACGCTTGAAAAACTCAAAATTTTCGCAGTTCTGATGCTCGAAACGAATAACTAGAACGGCCTAGGGGAAAACTACTCATACCCTTGTAATCGGGCGAGATTCTACTTTCAGATGCAACATTAATTTTGCGGATTGGTCAATCCGTTCGCGAGATATGGTAGTTTTGAGGTAAGAAACGCTTGAAAAACTCAAAATTTTCGCAGTTCTGATGCTCGAAACGAATAACTAGAACGGCCTAGGGGAAACTACTCATACCGCTGTAATCGGGCGAGTTTCTACTTTCAGATGCAACAGAAATGTTGCGGATTGGTCAATCCGTTCGCGAGATATGGCAGTTTGGAGGTAAGAAACGTTTGAAAAACTCAAAATTTTCGTAGTTCTGGTGCTCGAAACTAATAACTAGAACGGCCTAGGGGAAAACTACTCAAACCGTTGTAATCGGGCGAGCTTCTACTTTCAGATGCAACAGAAATTTTGCGGATTGGTCAATCCGTTCGCGAGATATGGCAGTTTTGAGGTAAGAAACGCTTGAAAAACTCAAAATTTTCGCAGTTCTAATGCTCGAAACTAATAACTAGAACGGCCTAGGGGAAAACTACTCATACCGTTGTAATCGGGCGAGTTTCTACTTTCAGATGCAACAGAAACTTTGCGGATTGGTCAATCCGTTCGCGAGATATGGCAGTTTTGAGGTAAGAAACGCTTGAGAAACTCCAAATTTTCGCAGTTCTGATGCTCGAAACGAATAACTAGAACGGCCTAGGGGAAAGCTACTCATACCATTGTAATCGGGCGGGATTCTACTTTCAGATGCAACAGAAATTTTGCGGATTGTTCAATCCGTTCGCGAGATATGGCAGTTTTGAGGTAAGAAACGCTTGAGAAACTCAAAATTTTCGCAGTTCTGATGCTCGAAACGAATAACTAGAACGGCCTAGGGGAAAACTACTCATACCGTTGTAGTCGGGCGAGTTTCTACTTTCAGATACAACAGAAATTTTGCGGATTGGTCAATCCGTTCGCGAGATATGGCAGTTTTGAGGTAAGAAACGGTTGAGAAACACAACATTTTCGCAGTTCTGATGCTCGAAACGAATAACTAGAACGGCCTAGGGGAAAACTACTCATACCGTTGTAATCGGGCGAGTTTCTACTTTCAGATGCAACAGAAATTTTGCGGATTGGTCAATCCGTTCGCGAGATATGGCAGTTTTGAGGTAAGAAACGCTTGAAAAACTACAAATTTTCGCAGTTCTGATGCTCGAAACGAATAACTAGGACGGCCTAGGGGAAAACTACTCATACCGTTGTAATCGGGCGAGTTTCTACTTTCAGATGCAACAGAAATTTTGCGGATTGGTCAATCCGTTCGCTAGGTATGGCAGTTTTGAGGTATGAAGCACTAGAGGAACTCAAAATTTTCGCAGTTCTGATGCTCGAAACGAATAACTAGAACGGCCTAGGGGAAAACTACTCATACCGTTGTAATCGGGCGAGTTTCTACTTTCAGATGCAACAGAAATTTTGCGGATTGGTCAATCCGTTCGCGAGGTATGGCAGTTTTGAGGTAAGGAACGCTTGAGAAACTCAAAATTTTCGCAGTTCTGATGCTCGAAACGAATAACTAGAACGGCCTAGGGGAAAACTACTCATACCGTTGTAATCGGGCGAGTTTCTACTTTCAGATGCAACAGAAATTTTGCGGATTGGTCAATCCGTTCGCGAGGTATGGCAGTTTTGAGGTAAGAAACGCTTGAGAAACTCAAAATTTTCGCAGTTCTGATGCTCGAAATGAATAACTAGAACGGCCTAGGGGAAAACTACTCATACCGTTGTAATCGGGCGAGTTTCTACTTTCAGATGCAACAGAAATTTTGCGGATTGGTCAATCCGTTCGCGAGGTATGGCAGTTTTGAGGTAAGAAACGCTTGAGAAACTCAAAATTTTCGCAGCTCTGATGCTCGAAACTAATAACTAGAACGACCTAGGGGAAAACTACTCATACCGTTGTAATCGGGCGAGTTTCTACTTTCAGATGCAACATTAATTTTGCGGATTGGTCAATCCGTTCGCGAGATATGGTAGTTTTGAGGTAAGAAACGCTTGAAAAACTCAAAATTTTCGCAGTTCTGATGCTCGAAACGAATAACTAGAACGGCCTAGGGGAAAACTACTCATACCGTTGTAGTCGGGCGAGTTTCTACTTTCAGATACAACAGAAATTTTGCGGATTGGTCAATCCGTTCGCGAGATATGGCAGTTTTGAGGTAAGAAACGCTTGAGAAACACAACATTTTCGCAGTTCTGATGCTCGAAACGAATAACTAGAACGGCCTAGGGGAAAACTACTCATACCGTTGTAATCGGGCGAGTTTCTACTTTCAGATGCAACAGAAATTTTGCGGATTGGTCAATCCGTTCGCGAGATATGGCAGTTTTGAGGTAAGAAACGCTTGAAAAACTACAAATTTTCGCAGTTCTGATGCTCGAAACGAATAACTAGGACGGCCTAGGGGAAAACTACTCATACCGTTGTAATCGGGCGAGTTTCTACTTTCAGATGCAACAGAAATTTTGCGGATTGGTCAATCCGTTCGCGAGGTATGGCAGTTTTGAGGTATGAAGCACTAGAGAAACTCAAAATTTTCGCAGTTCTGATGCTCGAAACGAATAACTAGAACGGCCTAGGGGAAAACTACTCACACCGTTGTAATCGGGCGAGTTTCAGATGCAACAGAAATTTTGCGGATTGGTCAAACCGTTCGCGAGATATGGCAGTTTGGAGATAAGAAACGCTTGAGAAACTCAAAATTTTCGCAGTTCTGATGCTCGAAACGAATAACTAGAACGGCCTAGGGGAAAACTACTCATACCGTTGTAATCGGGCGAGTTTCTACTTTCAGATGCAACAGAAATTTTGCGGATTGGTCAATCCGTTCGCGAGATATGGCAGTTTTGAGATAAGAAACGCTTGAGAAACACAAAATTTTCGCAGTTCTGATGCTCGAAACGAATAACTAGAACGGCCTAGGGGAAAACTACTCATACCGTTGTAATCGGGCGAGTTTCTACTTTCAGATGCAACAGAAATTTTGCGGATTGGTCAATCCGTTCGCGAGATATGGCAGTTTTGAAGTAAGAAACGCTTGAGAAACTCAAAATTTTCGCAGTTCTGATGCTCGAAACGAATAACTAGAACGGCCTAGGGGAAAACTACTCATAGCGTTGTAATCGGGCGAGTTTCTACTTTCAGATGCAACAGAAATTTTGCGGATTGGTCAATCCGTTCGCGAGATATGGCAGTTTGGAGGTAAGGAACGCTTGAGAAACTCAAAATTTTCGCGGTTCTGATGCTCGAAACGAATAACTAGAACGGCCTAGGGGAAAACTACTCATACCGTTGTAATTGGGCGAGTTTCTACTTTCAGATGCAACAGGAATGTTGCGGATTGGTCAATCCGTTCGCGAGATATGGCAGTTTGGAGGTAAGAAACGCTTTAAAAACTCAAAATTTTCGCAGTTCTGATGCTCGAAACGAATAACTCGAGCGGCCTAGGGGAAAACTACTCATACCGTTGTAATCGGGCGAGCTTCTACTTTCAGATGCAACAGAAATTTTGCGGATTGGTCAATCCGTTCGCGAGATATGGCAGTTTTGAAGTAAGAAACGCTTGAGAAACTCAAATTTTCGCAGTTCTGATGCTCGAAGCGAATAACTAGAACGGCCTAGGGGAAAACTACTCATACCGTTGTAATCGGGCGAGTTTCTACTTTCAGATGCAACAGAAATTTTGCGGATTGGTCAATCCGTTCGCGAGATATGGCAGTTTTGAGGTAAGAAACGCTTGAAAAACTCAAAATTTTCGCAGTTCTGATGCTCGAAACGAATAACTAGAACGGCCTAGGGGAAAACTACTCATACCGTTGTAATCGGGCGAGCTTCTACTTTCAGATGCAACAGAAATTTTGCGGATTGGTCAATCCGTTCGCGAGATATGGCAGTTTTGAGGTAAGAAACGCTTGAAAAACTCAAAATTTTCGCAGTTCTGATGCTCGAAACGAATAACTAGAACGGCCTAGGGGAAAACTACTCATACCCTTGTAATCGGGCGAGATTCTACTTTCAGATGCAACATTAATTTTGCGGATTGGTCAATCCGTTCGCGAGATATGGTAGTTTTGAGGTAAGAAACGCTTGAAAAACTCAAAATTTTCGCAGTTCTGATGCTCGAAACGAATAACTAGAACGGCCTAGGGGAAACTACTCATACCGCTGTAATCGGGCGAGTTTCTACTTTCAGATGCAACAGAAATGTTGCGGATTGGTCAATCCGTTCGCGAGATATGGCAGTTTGGAGGTAAGAAACGTTTGAAAAACTCAAAATTTTCGTAGTTCTGGTGCTCGAAACTAATAACTAGAACGGCCTAGGGGAAAACTACTCAAACCGTTGTAATCGGGCGAGCTTCTACTTTCAGATGCAACAGAAATTTTGCGGATTGGTCAATCCGTTCGCGAGATATGGCAGTTTTGAGGTAAGAAACGCTTGAAAAACTCAAAATTTTCGCAGTTCTAATGCTCGAAACTAATAACTAGAACGGCCTAGGGGAAAACTACTCATACCGTTGTAATCGGGCGAGTTTCTACTTTCAGATGCAACAGAAACTTTGCGGATTGGTCAATCCGTTCGCGAGATATGGCAGTTTTGAGGTAAGAAACGCTTGAGAAACTCCAAATTTTCGCAGTTCTGATGCTCGAAACGAATAACTAGAACGGCCTAGGGGAAAGCTACTCATACCATTGTAATCGGGCGGGATTCTACTTTCAGATGCAACAGAAATTTTGCGGATTGTTCAATCCGTTCGCGAGATATGGCAGTTTTGAGGTAAGAAACGCTTGAGAAACTCAAAATTTTCGCAGTTCTGATGCTCGAAACGAATAACTAGAACGGCCTAGGGGAAAACTACTCATACCGTTGTAGTCGGGCGAGTTTCTACTTTCAGATACAACAGAAATTTTGCGGATTGGTCAATCCGTTCGCGAGATATGGCAGTTTTGAGGTAAGAAACGGTTGAGAAACACAACATTTTCGCAGTTCTGATGCTCGAAACGAATAACTAGAACGGCCTAGGGGAAAACTACTCATACCGTTGTAATCGGGCGAGTTTCTACTTTCAGATGCAACAGAAATTTTGCGGATTGGTCAATCCGTTCGCGAGATATGGCAGTTTTGAGGTAAGAAACGCTTGAAAAACTACAAATTTTCGCAGTTCTGATGCTCGAAACGAATAACTAGGACGGCCTAGGGGAAAACTACTCATACCGTTGTAATCGGGCGAGTTTCTACTTTCAGATGCAACAGAAATTTTGCGGATTGGTCAATCCGTTCGCTAGGTATGGCAGTTTTGAGGTATGAAGCACTAGAGGAACTCAAAATTTTCGCAGTTCTGATGCTCGAAACGAATAACTAGAACGGCCTAGGGGAAAACTACTCATACCGTTGTAATCGGGCGAGTTTCTACTTTCAGATGCAACAGAAATTTTGCGGATTGGTCAATCCGTTCGCGAGGTATGGCAGTTTTGAGGTAAGGAACGCTTGAGAAACTCAAAATTTTCGCAGTTCTGATGCTCGAAACGAATAACTAGAACGGCCTAGGGGAAAACTACTCATACCGTTGTAATCGGGCGAGTTTCTACTTTCAGATGCAACAGAAATTTTGCGGATTGGTCAATCCGTTCGCGAGGTATGGCAGTTTTGAGGTAAGAAACGCTTGAGAAACTCAAAATTTTCGCAGTTCTGATGCTCGAAATGAATAACTAGAACGGCCTAGGGGAAAACTACTCATACCGTTGTAATCGGGCGAGTTTCTACTTTCAGATGCAACAGAAATTTTGCGGATTGGTCAATCCGTTCGCGAGGTATGGCAGTTTTGAGGTAAGAAACGCTTGAGAAACTCAAAATTTTCGCAGCTCTGATGCTCGAAACTAATAACTAGAACGACCTAGGGGAAAACTACTCATACCGTTGTAATCGGGCGAGTTTCTACTTTCAGATGCAACATTAATTTTGCGGATTGGTCAATCCGTTCGCGAGATATGGTAGTTTTGAGGTAAGAAACGCTTGAAAAACTCAAAATTTTCGCAGTTCTGATGCTCGAAACGAATAACTAGAACGGCCTAGGGGAAAACTACTCATACCGTTGTAGTCGGGCGAGTTTCTACTTTCAGATACAACAGAAATTTTGCGGATTGGTCAATCCGTTCGCGAGATATGGCAGTTTTGAGGTAAGAAACGCTTGAGAAACACAACATTTTCGCAGTTCTGATGCTCGAAACGAATAACTAGAACGGCCTAGGGGAAAACTACTCATACCGTTGTAATCGGGCGAGTTTCTACTTTCAGATGCAACAGAAATTTTGCGGATTGGTCAATCCGTTCGCGAGATATGGCAGTTTTGAGGTAAGAAACGCTTGAAAAACTACAAATTTTCGCAGTTCTGATGCTCGAAACGAATAACTAGGACGGCCTAGGGGAAAACTACTCATACCGTTGTAATCGGGCGAGTTTCTACTTTCAGATGCAACAGAAATTTTGCGGATTGGTCAATCCGTTCGCGAGGTATGGCAGTTTTGAGGTATGAAGCACTAGAGAAACTCAAAATTTTCGCAGTTCTGATGCTCGAAACGAATAACTAGAACGGCCTAGGGGAAAACTACTCATACCGTTGTAATCGGGCGAGTTTCTACTTTCAGATGCAACAGAAATCTTGCGGATTGGTCAATCCGTTCGCGAGGTATGGCAGTTTTGAGGTAAGGAACGCTTGAGAAACTCAAAATTTTCGCAGTTCTGATGCTCGAAACGAATAACTAGAACGGTCTAGGGGAAAACTACTCACACCGTTGTAATCGGGCGAGTTTCAGATGCAACAGAAATTTTGCGGATTGGTCAAACCGTTCGCGAGATATGGCAGTTTGGAGATAAGAAACGCTTGAGAAACTCAAAATTTTCGCAGTTCTGATGCTCGAAACGAATAACTAGAACGGCCTAGGGGAAAACTACTCATACCGTTGTAATCGGGCGAGTTTCTACTTTCAGATGCAACAGAAATTTTGCGGATTGGTCAATCCGTTCGCGAGATATGGCAGTTTTGAGATAAGAAACGCTTGAGAAACACAAAATTTTCGCAGTTCTGATGCTCGAAACGAATAACTAGAACGGCCTAGGGGAAAACTACTCATACCGTTGTAATCGGGCGAGTTTCTACTTTCAGATGCAACAGAAATTTTGCGGATTGGTCAATCCGTTCGCGAGATATGGCAGTTTTGAGGTAAGAAACGCTCGAAAAACTACAAATTTTCGCAGTTCTGATGCTCGAAACTAATAACTAGAACGGCCTAGGGGAAAACTACTCATACCGTTGTAATCGTGCGAGTTTCTACTTTCAGATGCAACAGAAATTTTGCGGATTGGTCAATCCGTTCGCGAGATATTGCAGTTTGGAGGTAAGGAACGCTTGAGAAACTCAAAATTTTCGCGGTTCTGATGCTCGAAACGAATAACTAGGACGGTCTAGGGGAAAACTACTCATACCGTTGTAGTCGGGCGAGTTTCTACTTTCAGATACAACAGAAATTTTGCGGATTGGTCAATCCGTTCGCGAGATATGGCAGTTTTGAGATAAGAAACGCTTGAGAAACACAAAATTTTCGCAGTTCTGATGCTCGAAACGAATAACTAGAACGGCCTAGGGGAAAACTACTCATACCGTTGTAATCGGGCGAGTTTCTACTTTCAGATGCAACAGAAATTTTGCGGATTGGTCAATCCGTTCGCGAGATATGGCAGTTTTGAGGTAAGAAACGCTTGAAAAACTACAAATTTTCGCAGTTCTGATGCTCGAAACTAATAACTAGAACGGCCTAGGGGAAAACTACTCATACCGTTGTAATCGGGCGAGTTTCTACTTTCAGATGCAACAGAAATTTTGCGGATTGGTAAACCCGTTCGCGAGATATGGTAGTTTTGAGGTAAGAAATGCTTGAAAAACTAAAAATTTTCGCAGTTCTGATGCTCGAAACGAATAACCAGGACGGCCTAGGGGAAAACTACTCATACCGTTGTAATCGGGCGAGTTTCTACTTTCAGATGCAACAGAAATTTTGCGGATTGGTCAATCCGTTCGCGAGGTATGGCAGTTTTGAGGTAAGAAGCACTTGAGAAACTCAAAATTTTCGCAGTTCTGATGCTCGAAACGAATAACTAGAACGGCCTAGGGAAAAACTACTCATACCGTTGTAATCGGGCGAGTTTCTACTTTCAGATGCAACAGAAATTTTGCGGATTGGTCAATCCGTTCGCGAGGTATGGCAGTTTTGAGGTAAGGAACGCTTGAGAAACTCAAAATTTTCGCAGTTCTGATGCTCGAAACGAATAACTAGAACGGCCTAGGGGAAAACTACTCACACCGTTGTAATCGGGCGAGTTTCAGATGCAACAGAATTTTTGCGGATTGGTCAATCCGTTCGCGAGATATGGCAGTTTGGAGGTAAGAAACGCTTGAGAAACTCAAAATTTTCGCAGTTCTGATGCTCGAAACGAATAACTAGAACGGCCTAGGGGAAAACTACTCATACCGTTGTAATCGGGCGAGTTTCTACTTTCAGATGCAACAGAAATTTTGCGGATTGGTCAATCCGTTCGCGAGGTATGGCAGTTTTGAGGTAAGGAACGATTGTGAAACTCAAAATTTTCGCAGTTCTGATGCTCGAAACGAATAACTAGAACGGCCTAGGGGAAAACTACTCACACCGTTGTAATCGGGCGAGTTTCTACTTTCAGATGCAACAGAAATTCTGCGGATTGGTCAATCCGTTCGCGAGATATGGCAGTTTTGAGGTAAGAAACGCTTGAAAAACTACAAATTTTCGCAGTTCTGATGCTCGAAACTAATAACTAGAACGGCCTAGGGGAAAACTACTCATACCGTTGTAATCGGGCGAGTTTCTACTTTCAGATGCAACAGAAATTTTGCGGATTGGTCAATCCGTTCGCGAGATATTGCAGTTTGGAGGTAAGGAACGCTTGAGAAACTCAAAATTTTCGCAGTTCTGATGCTCGAAACGAATAACTAGAACGGCCTAGGGGAAAACTACTCATACCGTTGTAGTCGGGCGAGTTTCTACTTTCAGATACAACAGAAATTTTGCGGATTGGTCAATCCGTTCGCGAGATATGGCAGTTTTGAGGTAAGAAACGCTTGAGAAACACAAAATTTTCGCAGTTCTGATGCTCGAAACGAATAACTAGAACGGCCTAGGGGAAAACTACTCATACCGTTGTAATCGGGCGAGTTTCTACTTTCAGATGCAACAGAAATTTTGCGGATTGGTCAATCCGTTCGCGAGATATGGCAGTTTTGAGGTAAGAAACGCTTGAAAAACTACAAATTTTCGCAGTTCTGATGCTCGAAACTAATAACTAGAACGGCCTAGGGGAAAACTACTCATACCGTTGTAATCGGGCGAGTTTCTACTTTCAGATGCAACAGAAATTTTGCGGATTGGTCAATCCGTTCGCGAGATATGGCAGTTTTGAGGTAAGAAACGCTTGAAAAACTAAAAATTTTCGCAGTTCTGATGCTCGAAACGAATAACTAGAACGGCCTAGGGGAAAACTACTCATACCGTTGTAGTCGGGCGAGTTTCTACTTTCAGGTACAACAGAAATTTTGCGGATTGGTCAATCCGTTCGCGAGGTATGGCAGTTTTGAGGTAAGGAACACTTGAGAAACTCAAAATTTTCGCAGCTCTGATGCTTGAAACGAATAACTAGAACGGCCTAGGGGAAAACTACTCACACCGTTGTAATCGGGCGAGTTTCAGATGCAACAGAAATTTTGCGGATTGGTCAATCCGTTCGCGAGGTATGGTAGTTTTGAGGTAAGGAACACTTGAGAAACTCAAAATTGTCGCAGTTCTCATGCTCGAAACGAATAACTAGAACGGCCTAGGGGAAAACTACTCATACCGTTGTAATCGGGCGAGTTTATACTTTCACTTGCAACAGAAATTTTGCGGATTGGTCAATCCGTTCCCGAGATATGGCAGTTTTGAGGTAAGAAACGCTTGAGAAACTCAAAATTTTCGCAGTTCTGATGCTCGAAACGAATAACTAGAACGGCCTAGAGGAAAACTACTCATACCCTTGTAATCGGGCGGGTTTCTACTTTCAGATGCAACAGAAATTTTGCGGATTGTTCAATCCGTTCGCGAGATATGGCAGTTTTGAGGTAAGAAACGCTTGAGAAACTCAAAATTTTCGCAGTTCTGATGCTCGAAACTTATAACTAGAACGGCCTAGGGGAAAACTACACATACCGTTGTAATCGGGCGAGTTTCTACTTTCAGATGCAACAGAAATTTTGCGGATTGGTCAATCCGTTCGCGAGATATTGCAGTTTGGAGGTAAGGAACGCTTGAGAATCTCAAAATTTTCTCAGTTCTGATACTCGAAACGAATAACTAGAACGGCCTAGGGGAAAACTACTCATACCGTTGTAATCGGGCGAGTTTCTACTTTCAGATGCAACAGAAATTTTGCGGATTGGTCAATCCGTTCGCGAGATATGGCAGTTTTGAGGTAAGAAACGCTCGAAAAACTACAAATTTTCGCAGTTCTGATGCTCGAAACTAATAACTAGAACGGCCTAGGGGAAAACTACTCATACCGTTGTATTCGGGCGAGTTTCTACTTTCAGATGCAACAGAAATTTTGCGGATTGGTCAATCCGTTCGCGAGATATTGCAGTTTGGAGGTAAGGAACGCTTGAGAAACTCAAAATTTTTGCGGTTCTGATGCTCGAAACGAATAACTAGGACGGCCTAGGGGAAAACTACTCATACCGTTTTAGTCGGGCGAGTTTCTACTTTCAGATACAACCGAAATTTTGCGGATTGGTCAATCCGTTCGCGAGATATGGCAGTTTTGAGATAAGAAACGCTTGAGAAACACAAAATTTTCGCAGTTCTGATGCTCGAAACGAATAACTAGAACGGCCTAGGGGAAAACTACTCATACCGTTGTAATCGGGCGAGTTTCTACTTTCAGATGCAACAGAAATTTTGCGGATTGGTCAATCCGTTCGCGAGATATGGCAGTTTTGAGGTAAGAAACGCTTGAAAAACTACAAATTTTCGCAGTTCTGATGCTCGAAACTAATAACTAGAACGGCCTAGGGGAAAACTACTCATACCGTTGTAATCGGGCGAGTTTCTACTTTCAGATGCAACAGAAATTTTGCGGATTGGTCAATCCGTTCGCGAGATATGGCAGTTTTGAGGTAAGAAACGCTTGAATAAACTCAAAATTTTCGCAGTTCTCATGATCGAAACGTATAACTAGAACGGCCTAGGGGAAAACTACTCATACCGTTTTAATCGGGCAAGTTTCTACTTTCAGATGCAACAGAAATTTTGCGGATTGGTCAATCCGTTCGCGAGATATAGCAGTTTGGAGGTAAGAAACGCTTGAAAAACTAAAAATTTTCGCAGTTCTGATGCTCGAAACGAATAACTAGAACGACCTAGGGGAAAACTACTCATACCGTTGTAATCGGGCGAGTTTCTACTTTCAGATGCAACAGAAATTTTGCGGATTGGTCAATCCGTTCGCGAGATATGGCAGTTTTGAGGTAAGAAACGCTTGAAAAACTCAAAATTTTCGCAGTTCTGATGCTCGAAACTAACAACTAGAACGACCTAGGGGAAAACTACTCATACCGTTGTAATCGGGCGAGTTTCTACTTTCAGATGCAACAGAAATTTTGCGGATTGGTAAACCCGTTCGCGAGATATGGCAGTTTTGAGGTAAGAAACGCTTGAAAAACTAAAAATTTTCGCAGTTCTGATGCTCGAAACGAATAACCAGGACGGCCTAGGGGAAAACTACTCATACCGTTGTAATCGGGCGAGTTTCTACTTTCAGATGCAACAGAAATTTTGCGGATTGGTCAATCCGTTCGCGAGGTATGGCAGTTTTGAGGTAAGAAGCACTTGAGAAACTCAAAATTTTCGCAGTTCTGATGCTCGAAACGAATAACTAGAACGGCCTAGGGAAAAACTACTCATACCGTTGTAATCGGGCGAGTTTCTACTTTCAGATGCAACAGAAATTTTGCGGATTGGTCAATCCGTTCGCGAGGTATGGCAGTTTTGAGGTAAGGAACGCTTGAGAAACTCAAAATTTTCGCAGTTCTGATGCTCGAAACGAATAACTAGAACGGCCTAGGGGAAAACTACTCATACCGTTGTAATCGGGCGAGTTTCTACTTTCAGATGCAACAGAAATTTTGCGGATTGGACAATCCGTTCGCGAGATATGGCAGTTTTGAGGTAAGAAACGCTTGAAAAACTACAAATTTTCGCAGTTCTGATGCTCGAAACTAATAACTAGAACGGCCTAGGGGAAAACTACTCATACCGTTGTAATCGTGCGAGTTTCTACTTTCAGATGCAACAGAAATTTTGCGGATTGGTCAATCCGTTCGCGAGATATGGCAGTTTTGAGGTAAGAAACGCTTGAAAAACTAAAAATTTTCGCAGTTCTGATGCTCGAAACGAATAACTAGAACGGCCTAGGGGAAAACTACTTATACCGTTGTAGTCGGGCGAGTTTCTACTTTCAGGTACAACAGAAATTTTGCGGATTGGTCAATCCGTTCGCGAGGTATGGCAGTTTTGAGGTAAGGAACACTTGAGAAACTCAAAATTTTCGCAGTTCTGATGCTTGAAACGAATAACTAGAACGGCCTAGGGGAAAACTACTCACACCGTTGTAATCGGGCGAGTTTCAGATGCAACAGAAATTTTGCGGATTGGTCAATCCGTTCGCGAGGTATGGTAGTTTTGAGGTAAGGAACACTTGAGAAACTCAAAATTGTCGCAGTTCTCATGCTCGAAACGAATAACTAGAACGGCCTAGGGGAAAACTACTCATACCGTTGTAATCGGGCGAGTTTATACTTTCACTTGCAACAGAAATTTTGCGGATTGGTCAATCCGTTCCCGAGATATGGCAGTTTTGAGGTAAGAAACGCTTGAGAAACTCAAAATTTTCGCAGTTCTGATGCTCGAAACGAATAACTAGAACGGCCTAGAGGAAAACTACTCATACCCTTGTAATCGGGCGGGTTTCTACTTTCAGATGCAACAGAAATTTTGCGGATTGTTCAATCCGTTCGCGAGATATGGCAGTTTTGAGGTAAGAAACGCTTGAGAAACTCAAAATTTTCGCAGTTCTGATGCTCGAAACTTATAACTAGAACGGCCTAGGGGAAAACTACACATACCGTTGTAATCGGGCGAGTTTCTACTTTCAGATGCAACAGAAATTTTGCGGATTGGTCAATCCGTTCGCGAGATATTGCAGTTTGGAGGTAAGGAACGCTTGAGAAACTCAAATTTTCTCAGTTCTGATACTCGAAACGAATAACTAGAACGGCCTAGGGGAAAACTACTCATACCGTTGTAATCGGGCGAGTTTCTACTTTCAGAAGCAACAGAAATTTTGCGGATTGGTCAATCCGTTCGCGAGATATGGCAGTTTTGAGGTAAGAAACGCTCGAAAAACTACAAATTTTCGCAGTTCTGATGCTCGAAACTAATAACTAGAACGGCCTAGGGGAAAACTACTTATACCGTTGTATTCGGGCGAGTTTCTACTTTCAGATGCAACAGAAATTTTGCGGATTGGTCAATCCGTTCGCGAGATATTGCAGTTTGGAGGTAAGGAACGCTTGAGAAACTCAAAATTTTTGCGGTTCTGATGCTCGAAACGAATAACTAGGACGGCCTAGGGGAAAACTACTCATACCGTTGTAGTCGGGCGAGTTTCTACTTTCAGATACAACCGAAATTTTGCGGATTGGTCAATCCGTTCGCGAGATATGGCAGTTTTGAGATAAGAAACGCTTGAGAAACACAAAATTTTCGCAGTTCTGATGCTCGAAACGAATAACTAGAACGGCCTAGGGGAAAACTACTCATACCGTT
>NW_027479560.1:0-98770 GCF_051014685.1 Ptiloglossa arizonensis
CGGATTGGTTCAATCCGTTCGCGGAGATATGGCAGTTTTGAGGTAAGAAACGCTTGAGAAAACTCCAAGTTTTCGCAGGTCTGATGCTCGAAACGAATAACTAGAACGGTCTAGGGGAAAACTACTCATAACGTTGTAATGGGGCTAGTTTCTACTTTCAGATGCAACAGAAACTTTTCGGATTGGTCAATCCGTTCGCGAGATATGGCAGTTTTGGGGTAAGAAACAGTTGAGAAACTCCAAATTTTCGCAGTTCTGATGCTCGAAACGAATAACTAGAACGGCCTAGGGGAAAACTACTCATACCGTTGTAATGGGGCTAGTTTCTACTTTCAGATGCAACAGAAACTTTGCGGATTGGTCAATCCGTTCGCGAGATATGGCAGTTTTTGAGGTAAGAAACGCTTGAGAAACTCCAAGTTTTCGCAGTTCTGATGCTCGAAACGAATAACTAGAACGGTCTAGGGGAAAACTACTCATACCGTTGTAATGGGGCTAGTTTCTACTTTCAGATGCAACAGAAACTTTGCGGATTGGTCAATCCGTTCGCGAGATATGGCAGTTTTGGGGTAAGAAACAGTTGAGAAACTCCAAATTTTCGCAGTTCTGATGCTCGAAACGAATAACTAGAACGGCCTAGGGGAAAACTACTCATACCGTTGTAATGGGGCTAGTTTCTACTTTCAGATGCAACAGAAACTTTGCGGATTGGTCAATCCGTTCGCGAGATATGGCAGTTTTGAGGTAAGAAACGCTTGAGAAATTCCAAATTTTCGCAGTTCTGCTGCTCGAAACGAATAACTAGAACGGTCTAGGGGAAAACTACTCATACCGTTGTAATGGGGCTAGTTTCTACTTTCAGATGCAACAGAAACTTTTCGGATTGGTCAATCCGTTCGCGAGATATGGCAGTTTTGGGGTAAGAAACAGTTGAGAAACTCCAAATTTTCGCAGTTCTGATGCTCGAAACGAATAACTAGAACGGCCTAGGGGAAAACTACTCATACCGTTGTAATGGGGCTAGTTTCTACTTTCAGATGCAACAGAAACTTTGCGGATTGGTCAATCCGTTCGCGAGATATGGCAGTTTTGAGGTAAGAAACGCTTGAGAAACTCCAAATTTTCGCAGTTCTGCTGCTCGAAACGAATAACTAGAACGGTCTAGGGGAAAACTACTCATACCGTTGTAATGGGGCTAGTTTCTACTTTCAGATGCAACAGAAACATTTCGGATTGGTCAATCCGTTCGCGAGATATGGCAGTTTTGGGGTAAGAAACAGTTGAGAAACTCCAAATTTTCGCAGTTCTGATGCTCGAAACGAATAACTAGAACGGCCTAGGGGAAAACTACTCATACCGTTGTAATGGGGCTAGTTTCTACTTTCAGATGCAACAGAAACTTTGCGGATTGGTCAATCCGTTCGCGAGATATGGCAGTTTTGAGGTAAGAAACGCTTGAGAAACTCCAAATTTTCGCAGTTCTGCTGCTCGAAACGAATAACTAGAACGGTCTAGGGGAAAACTACTCATGCCGTTGTAATGGGGCTAGTTTCTACTTTCAGATGCAACAGAAACTTTGCGGATTGGTCAATCCGTTCGCGAGATATGGCAGTTTTGAGGTAAGAAACGCTTGAGAAACTCCAAGTTTTCGCAGTTCTGATGCTCGAAACGAATAACTAGAACGGTCTAGGGGAAAACTACTCATACCGTTATAATGGGGCTAGTTTCTACTTTCAGATGCAACAGAAACTTTGCGGATTGGTCAATCCGTTCGCGAGATATGGCAGTTTTGGGGTAAGAAACAGTTGAGAAACTCCAAATTTTCGCAGTTCTGATGCTCGAAACGAATAACTAGAACGGTCTAGGGGAAAACTACTCATACCGTTGTAATGGGGCTAGTTTCTACTTTCAGATGCAACAGAAACTTTGCGGATTGGTCAATCCGTTCGCGAGATATGGCAGTTTTGAGGTAAGAAACGCTTGAGAAACTCCAAGTTTTCGCAGTTCTGATGCTCGAAACGAATAACTAGAACGGTCTAGGGGAAAACTACTCATACCGTTATAATGGGGCTAGTTTCTACTTTCAGATGCAACAGAAACTTTGCGGATTGGTCAATCCGTTCGCGAGATATGGCAGTTTTGAGGTAAGAAACGCTTGAGAAACTCCAAATTTTCGCAGTTCTGCTGCTCGAAACGAATAACTAGAACGGTCTAGGGGAAAACTACTCATACCGTTGTAATGGGGCTAGTTTCTACTTTCAGATGCAACAGAAACTTTGCGGATTGGTCAATCCGTTCGCGAGATATGGCAGTTTTGAGGTAAGAAACGCTTGAGAAACTCCAAGTTTTCGCAGTTCTGATGCTCGAAACGAATAACTAGAACGGTCTAGGGGAAAACTACTCATACCGTTATAATGGGGCTAGTTTCTACTTTCAGATGCAACAGAAACTTTGCGGATTGGTCAATCCGTTCGCGAGATATGGCAGTTTTGGGGTAAGAAACAGTTGAGAAACTCCAAATTTTCGCAGTTCTGATGCTCGAAACGAATAACTAGAACGGTCTAGGGGAAAACTACTCATACCGTTGTAATGGGGCTAGTTTCTACTTTCAGATGCAAAAGAAACTTTGCGGATTGGTCAATCCGTTCGCGAGATATGGCAGTTTTGGGGTAAGAAACAGTTGAGAAACTCCAAATTTTCGCAGTTCTGATGCTCGAAACGAATAACTAGAACGGCCTAGGGGAAAACTACTCATACCGTTGTAATGGGGCTAGTTTCTACTTTCACATGCAACAGAAACTTTGCGGATTGGTCAATCCGTTCGCGAGATATGGCAGTTTTGGGGTAAGAAACAGTTGAGAAACTCCAAATTTTCGCAGTTCTGATGCTCGAAACGAATAACTAGAACGGTCTAGGGGAAAACTACTCATACCGTTGTAATGGGGCTAGTTTCTACTTTCAGATGCAACAGAAACTTTGCGGATTGGTCAATCCGTTCGCGAGATATGGCAGTTTTGAGGTAAGAAACGCTTGAGAAACTCCAAGTTTTCGCAGTTCTGATGCTCGAAACGAATAACTAGAACGGTCTAGGGGAAAACTACTCATACCGTTATAATGGGGCTAGTTTCTACTTTTAGATGCAGCAGAAACTTTGCGGATTGGTCAATCCGTTCGCGAGATATGGCAGTTTTGAGGTAAGAAACGCTTGAGAAACTCCAAATTTTCGCAGTTCTGCTGCTCGAAACGAATAACTAGAACGGCCTAGGGGAAAACTACTCATACCGTTGTAATGGGGCGAGTTTCTACTTTCAGATGCAACAGAAACTTTGCGGATTGGTCAATCCGTTCGCGAGATATGGCAGTTTTGAGGTAAGAAACGCTTGAGAAACTCCAAATTTTCGCAGTTCTGATGCTCGAAACGAATAACTAGAACGGTCTAGGGAAAACTACTCATACCGTTGTAATGGGGATAGTTTCTACTTTCAGATGCAACAGAAACTTTGCGGATTGGTCAATCCGTTCGCGAGATATGGCAGTTTTGGGGTAAGAAACAGTTGAGAAACTCCAAATTTTCGCAGTTCTGATGCTCGAAACGAATAACTAGAACGGTCTAGGGGAAAACTACTCATACCGTTGTAATGGGGCTAGTTTCTACTTTCAGATGCAACAGAAACTTTTCGGATTGGTCAATCCGTTCGCGAGATATGGCAGTTTTGGGGTAAGAAACAGTTGAGAAACTCCAAATTTTCGCAGTTCTGATGCTCGAAACGAATAACTAGAACGGCCTAGGGGAAAACTACTCATACCGTTGTAATGGGGCTAGTTTCTACTTTCAGATGCAACAGAAACTTTGCGGATTGGTCAATCCGTTCGCGAGATATGGCAGTTTTGAGGTAAGAAACGCTTGAGAAACTCCAAATTTTCGCAGTTCTGCTGCTCGAAACGAATAACTAGAACGGTCTAGGGGAAAACTACTCATACCGTTGTAATGGGGCGAGTTTCTACTTTCAGATGCAACAGAAACTTTGCGGATTGGTCAATCCGTTCGCGAGATATGGCAGTTTTGAGGTAAGAAACGCTTGAGAAACTCCAAATTTTCGCAGTTCTGATGCTCGAAACGAATAACTAGAACGGTCTAGGGGAAAACTACTCATAACGTTGTAATGGGGCTAGTTTCTACTTTCAGATGCAACAGAAACTTTTCGGATTGGTCAATCCGTTCGCGAGATATGGCAGTTTTGAGGTAAGAAGCGCTTGAGAAACTCCAAATTTTCGCAGTTCTGATGCTCGAAACGAATAACTAGAACGGCCTAGGGGAAAACTACTCATACCGTTGTAATGGGGCTAGTTTCTACTTTCACATGCAACAGAAACTTTGCGGATTGGTCAATCCGTTCGCGAGATATGGCAGTTTTGGGGTAAGAAACAGTTGAGAAACTCCAAATTTTCGCAGTTCTGATGCTCGAAACGAATAACTAGAACGGTCTAGGGGAAAACTACTCATACCGTTGTAATGGGGCTAGTTTCTACTTTCAGATGCAACAGAAACTTTGCGGATTGGTCAATCCGTTCGCGAGATATGGCAGTTTTGGGGTAAGAAACAGTTGAGAAACTCCAAATTTTCGCAGTTCTGATGCTCGAAACGAATAACTAGAACGGCCTAGGGGAAAACTACTCATACCGTTGTAATGGGGCTAGTTTCTACTTTCAGATGCAACAGAAACTTTGCGGATTGGTCAATCCGTTCGCGAGATATGGCAGTTTTGAGGTAAGAAACGCTTGAGAAACTCCAAATTTTCGCAGTTCTGCTGCTCGAAGCGAATAACTAGAACGGTCTAGGGGAAAACTACTCATGCCGTTGTAATGGGGCTAGTTTCTACTTTCAGATGCAACAGAAACCTCGCGGATTGGTCAATCCGTTCGCGAGATATGGCAGTTTTGAGGTAAGAAACGCTTGAGAAACTCCAAGTTTTCGCAGTTCTGATGCTCGAAACGAATAACTAGAACGGTCTAGGGGAAAACTACTCATACCGTTATAATGGGGCTAGTTTCTACTTTCAGATGCAACAGAAACTTTGCGGATTGGTCAATCCGTTCCCGAGATATGGCAGTTTTGGGGTAAGAAACGCTTGAGAAACTCCAAATTTTCGCAGTTCTGATGCTCGAAACGAATAACTAGAACGGTCTAGGGGAAAACTACTCATACCGTTGTAATGGGGCTAGTTTCTACTTTCACATGCAACAGAAACTTTGCGGATTGGTCAATCCGTTCGCGAGATATGGCAGTTTTGGGGTAAGAAACAGTTGAGAAACTCCAAATTTTCGCAGTTCTGATGCTCGAAACGAATAACTAGAACGGTCTAGGGGAAAACTACTCATACCGTTGTAATGGGGCTAGTTTCTACTTTCAGATGCAACAGAAACCTCGCGGATTGGTCAATCCGTTCGCGAGATATGGCAGTTTTGAGGTAAGAAACGCTTGAGAAACTCCAAGTTTTCGCAGTTCTGATGCTCGAAACGAATAACTAGAACGGTCTAGGGGAAAACTACTCATACCGTTATAATGGGGCTAGTTTCTACTTTCAGATGCAACAGAAACTTTGCGGATTGGTCAATCCGTTCGCGAGATATGGCAGTTTTGGGGTAAGAAACGCTTGAGAAACTCCAAATTTTCGCAGTTCTGATGCTCGAAACGAATAACTAGAACGGTCTAGGGGAAAACTACTCATACCGTTGTAATGGGGCTAGTTTCTACTTTCACATGCAACAGAAACTTTGCGGATTGGTCAATCCGTTCGCGAGATATGGCAGTTTTGGGGTAAGAAACAGTTGAGAAACTCCAAATTTTCGCAGTTCTGATGCTCGAAACGAATAACTAGAACGGTCTAGGGGAAAACTACTCATACCGTTGTAATGGGGCTAGTTTCTACTTTCACATGCAACAGAAACTTTGCGGATTGGTCAATCCGTTCGCGAGATATGGCAGTTTTGGGGTAAGAAACAGTTGAGAAACTCCAAATTTTCGCAGTTCTGATGCTCGAAACGAATAACTAGAACGGTCTAGGGGAAAACTACTCATACCGTTGTAATGGGGCTAGTTTCTACTTTCAGATGCAACAGAAACTTTGCGGATTGGTCAATCCGTTCGCGAGATATGGCAGTTTTGGGGTAAGAAACAGTTGAGAAACTCCAAATTTTCGCAGTTCTGATGCTCGAAACGAATAACTAGAACGGCCTAGGGGAAAACTACTCATACCGTTGTAATGGGGCTAGTTTCTACTTTCAGATGCAACAGAAACTTTGCGGATTGGTCAATCCGTTCGCGAGATATGGCAGTTTTGAGGTAAGAAACGCTTGAGAAACTCCAAATTTTCGCAGTTCTGCTGCTCGAAGCGAATAACTAGAACGGTCTAGGGGAAAACTACTCATGCCGTTGTAATGGGGCTAGTTTCTACTTTCAGATGCAACAGAAACCTCGCGGATTGGTCAATCCGTTCGCGAGATATGGCAGTTTTGAGGTAAGAAACGCTTGAGAAACTCCAAGTTTTCGCAGTTCTGATGCTCGAAACGAATAACTAGAACGGTCTAGGGGAAAACTACTCATACCGTTATAATGGGGCTAGTTTCTACTTTCAGATGCAACAGAAACTTTGCGGATTGGTCAATCCGTTCGCGAGATATGGCAGTTTTGGGGTAAGAAACGCTTGAGAAACTCCAAATTTTCGCAGTTCTGATGCTCGAAACGAATAACTAGAACGGTCTAGGGGAAAACTACTCATACCGTTGTAATGGGGCTAGTTTCTACTTTCACATGCAACAGAAACTTTGCGGATTGGTCAATCCGTTCGCGAGATATGGCAGTTTTGGGGTAAGAAACAGTTGAGAAACTCCAAATTTTCGCAGTTCTGATGCTCGAAACGAATAACTAGAACGGTCTAGGGGAAAACTACTCATACCGTTGTAATGGGGCTAGTTTCTACTTTCAGATGCAACAGAAACCTCGCGGATTGGTCAATCCGTTCGCGAGATATGGCAGTTTTGAGGTAAGAAACGCTTGAGAAACTCCAAGTTTTCGCAGTTCTGATGCTCGAAACGAATAACTAGAACGGTCTAGGGGAAAACTACTCATACCGTTATAATGGGGCTAGTTTCTACTTTCAGATGCAACAGAAACTTTGCGGATTGGTCAATCCGTTCGCGAGATATGGCAGTTTTGGGGTAAGAAACGCTTGAGAAACTCCAAATTTTCGCAGTTCTGATGCTCGAAACGAATAACTAGAACGGTCTAGGGGAAAACTACTCATACCGTTGTAATGGGGCTAGTTTCTACTTTCACATGCAACAGAAACTTTGCGGATTGGTCAATCCGTTCGCGAGATATGGCAGTTTTGGGGTAAGAAACAGTTGAGAAACTCCAAATTTTCGCAGTTCTGATGCTCGAAACGAATAACTAGAACGGTCTAGGGGAAAACTACTCATACCGTTGTAATGGGGCTAGTTTCTACTTTCACATGCAACAGAAACTTTGCGGATTGGTCAATCCGTTCGCGAGATATGGCAGTTTTGGGGTAAGAAACAGTTGAGAAACTCCAAATTTTCGCAGTTCTGATGCTCGAAACGAATAACTAGAACGGTCTAGGGGAAAACTACTCATACCGTTGTAATGGGGCTAGTTTCTACTTTCAGATGCAACAGAAACTTTGCGGATTGGTCAATCCGTTCGCGAGATATGGCAGTTTTGGGGTAAGAAACAGTTGAGAAACTCCAAATTTTCGCAGTTCTGATGCTCGAAACGAATAACTAGAACGGTCTAGGGGAAAACTACTCATACCGTTGTAATGGGGCTAGTTTCTACTTTCAGATGCAACAGAAACTTTTCGGATTGGTCAATCCGTTCGCGAGATATGGCAGTTTTGGGGTAAGAAACAGTTGAGAAACTCCAAATTTTCGCAGTTCTGATTCTCGAAACGAATAACTAGAACGGTCTAGGGGAAAACTACTCATACCGTTGTAATGGGGCTAGTTTCTACTTTCAGATGCAACAGAAACTTTTCGGATTGGTCAATCCGTTCGCGAGATATGGCAGTTTTGGGGTAAGAAACAGTTGAGAAACTCCAAATTTTCGCAGTTCTGATGCTCGAAACGAATAACTAGAACGGCCTAGGGGAAAACTACTCATACCGTTGTAATGGGGCTAGTTTCTACTTTCAGATGCAACAGAAACTTTGCGGATTGGTCAATCCGTTCGCGAGATATGGCAGTTTTGAGGTAAGAAACGCTTGAGAAACTCCAAATTTTCGCAGTTCTGCTGCTCGAAACGAATAACTAGAACGGTCTAGGGGAAAACTACTCATGCCGTTGTAATGGGGCTAGTTTCTACTTTCAGATGCAACAGAAACCTCGCGGATTGGTCAATCCGTTCGCGAGATATGGCAGTTTTGAGGTAAGAAACGCTTGAGAAACTCCAAGTTTTCGCAGTTCTGATGCTCGAAACGAATAACTAGAACGGTCTAGGGGAAAACTACTCATACCGTTATAATGGGGCTAGTTTCTACTTTCAGATGCAACAGAAACTTTGCGGATTGGTCAATCCGTTCGCGAGATATGGCAGTTTTGGGGTAAGAAACAGTTGAGAAACTCCAAATTTTCGCAGTTCTGATGCTCGAAACGAATAACTAGAACGGTCTAGGGGAAAACTACTCATACCGTTGTAATGGGGCTAGTTTCTACTTTCAGATGCAACAGAAACTTTGCGGATTGGTCAATCCGTTCGCGAGATATGGCAGTTTTGAGGTAAGAAACGCTTGAGAAACTCCAAGTTTTCGCAGTTCTGATGCTCGAAACGAATAACTAGAACGGTCTAGGGGAAAACTACTCATACCGTTATAATGGGGCTAGTTTCTACTTTCAGATGCAACAGAAACTTTGCGGATTGGTCAATCCGTTCGCGAGATATGGCAGTTTTGGGGTAAGAAACGCTTGAGAAACTCCAAATTTTCGCAGTTCTGATGCTCGAAACGAATAACTAGAACGGTCTAGGGGAAAACTACTCATACCGTTGTAATGGGGCTAGTTTCTACTTTCACATGCAACAGAAACTTTGCGGATTGGTCAATCCGTTCGCGAGATATGGCAGTTTTGGGGTAAGAAACAGTTGAGAAACTCCAAATTTTCGCAGTTCTGATGCTCGAAACGAATAACTAGAACGGTCTAGGGGAAAACTACTCATACCGTTGTAATGGGGCTAGTTTCTACTTTCAGATGAAACAGAAACTTTTCGGATTGGTCAATCCGTTCGCGAGATATGGCAGTTTTGGGGTAAGAAACAGTTGAGAAACTCCAAATTTTCGCAGTTCTGATGCTCGAAACGAATAACTAGAACGGCCTAGGGGAAAACTACTCATACCGTTGTAATGGGGCTAGTTTCTACTTTCAGATGCAACAGAAACTTTGCGGATTGGTCAATCCGTACGCGAGATATGGCAGTTTTGAGGTAAGAAACGCTTGAGAAACTCCAAATTTTCGCAGTTCTGATGCTCGAAACGAATAACTAGAACGGTCTAGGGGAAAACTACTCATACCGTTGTAATGGGGCTAGTTTCTACTTTCAGATGCAACAGAAACTTTGCGGATTGGTCAATCCGTTCGCGAGATATGGCAGTTTTGAGGTAAGAAACGCTTGAGAAACTCCAAGTTTTCGCAGTTCTGATGCTCGAAACGAATAACTAGAACGGTCTAGGGGAAAACTACTCATACCGTTGTAATGGGGCTAGTTTCTACTTTCACATGCAACAGAAACTTTGCGGATTGGTCAATGCGTTCGCGAGATATGGCAGTTTTGGGGTAAGAAACAGTTGAGAAACTCCAAATTTTCGCAGTTCTGATGCTCGAAACGAATAACTAGAACGGCCTAGGGGAAAACTACTCATACCGTTGTAATGGGGCTAGTTTCTACTTTCAGATGCAACAGAAACTTTGCGGATTGGTCAATCCGTTCGCGAGATATGGCAGTTTTGAGGTAAGAAACGCTTGAGAAACTCCAAATTTTCGCAGTTCTGCTGCTCGAAACGAATAACTAGAACGGTCTAGGGGAAAACTACTCATACCGTTGTAATGGGGCGAGTTTCTACTTTCAGATGCAACAGAAACTTTGCGGATTGGTCAATCCGTACGCGAGATATGGCAGTTTTGAGGTAAGAAACGCTTGAGAAACTCCAAATTTTCGCAGTTCTGATGCTCGAAACGAATAACTAGAACGGTCTAGGGGAAAACTACTCATAACGTTGTAATGGGGCTAGTTTCTACTTTCAGATGCAACAGAAACTTTTCGGATTGGTCAATCCGTTCGCGAGATATGGCAGTTTTGAGGTAAGAAGCGCTTGAGAAACTCCAAATTTTCGCAGTTCTGATGCTCGAAACGAATAACTAGAACGGCCTAGGGGAAAACTACTCATACCGTTGTAATGGGGCTAGTTTCTACTTTCACATGCAACAGAAACTTTGCGGATTGGTCAATCCGTTCGCGAGATATGGCAGTTTTGGGGTAAGAAACAGTTGAGAAACTCCAAAATTTCGCAGTTCTGATGCTCGAAACGAATAACTAGAACGGTCTAGGGGAAAACTACTCATACCGTTGTAATGGGGCTAGTTTCTACTTTCAGATGCAACAGAAACTTTGCGGATTGGTCAATCCGTTCGCGAGATATGGCAGTTTTGGGGTAAGAAACAGTTGAGAAACTCCAAATTTTCGCAGTTCTGATGCTCGAAACGAATAACTAGAACGGTCTAGGGGAAAACTACTCATACCGTTGTAATGGGGCTAGTTTCTACTTTCAGATGCAACAGAAACTTTTCGGATTGGTCAATCCGTTCGCGAGATATGGCAGTTTTGGGGTAAGAAACAGTTGAGAAACTCCAAATTTTCGCAGTTCTGATGCTCGAAACGAATAACTAGAACGGCCTAGGGGAAAACTACTCATACCGTTGTAATGGGGCTAGTTTCTACTTTCAGATGCAACAGAAACTTTGCGGATTGGTCAATCCGTTCGCGAGATATGGCAGTTTTGAGGTAAGAAACGCTTGAGAAACTCCAAATTTTCGCAGTTCTGCTGCTCGAAACGAATAACTAGAACGGTCTAGGGGAAAACTACTCATGCCGTTGTAATGGGGCTAGTTTCTACATTCAGATGCAACAGAAACCTCGCGGATTGGTCAATCCGTTCGCGAGATATGGCAGTTTTGAGGTAAGAAACGCTTGAGAAACTCCAAATTTTCGCAGTTCTGATGCTCGAAACGAATAACTAGAACGGCCTAGGGGAAAACTACTCATACCGTTGTAATGGGGCTAGTTTCTACTTTCAGATGCAACAGAAACTTTGCGGATTGGTCAATCCGTTCGCGAGATATGGCAGTTTTGAGGTAAGAAACGCTTGAGAAACTCCAAATTTTCGCAGTTCTGCTGCTCGAAACGAATAACTAGAACGGTCTAGGGGAAAACTACTCATACCGTTGTAATGGGGCGAGTTTCTACTTTCAGATGCAACAGAAACTTTGCGGATTGGTCAATCCGTTCGCGAGATATGGCAGTTTTGGGGTAAGAAACAGTTGAGAAACTCCAAATTTTCGCAGTTCTGATGCTCGAAACGAATAACTAGAACGGCCTAGGGGAAAACTACTCATACCGTTGTAATGGGGCTAGTTTCTACTTTCAGATGCAACAGAAACTTTGCGGATTGGTCAATCCGTTCGCGAGATATGGCAGTTTTGAGGTAAGAAACGCTTGAGAAACTCCAAATTTTCGCAGTTCTGCTGCTCGAAACGAATAACTAGAACGGTCTAGGGGAAAACTACTCATGCCGTTGTAATGGGGCTAGTTTCTACTTTCAGATGCAACAGAAACCTCGCGGATTGGTCAATCCGTTCGCGAGATATGGCAGTTTTGAGGTAAGAAACGCTTGAGAAACTCCAAGTTTTCGCAGTTCTGATGCTCGAAACGAATAACTAGAACGGTCTAGGGGAAAACTACTCATACCGTTATAATGGGGCTAGTTTCTACTTTCAGATGCAACAGAAACTTTGCGGATTGGTCAATCCGTTCGCGAGATATGGCAGTTTTGGGGTAAGAAACAGTTGAGAAACTCCAAATTTTCGCAGTTCTGATGCTCGAAACGAATAACTAGAACGGCCTAGGGGAAAACTACTCATACCGTTGTAATGGGGCTAGTTTCTACTTTCAGATGCAACAGAAACTTTGCGGATTGGTCAATCCGTTCGCGAGATATGGCAGTTTTGAGGTAAGAAACGCTTGAGAAACTCCAAATTTTCGCAGTTCTGCTGCTCGAAACGAATAACTAGAACGGTCTAGGGGAAAACTACTCATACCGTTGTAATGGGGCGAGTTTCTACTTTCAGATGCAACAGAAACTTTGCGGATTGGTCAATCCGTTCGCGAGATATGGCAGTTTTGAGGTAAGAAACGCTTGAGAAACTCCAAATTTTCGCAGTTCTGACGCTCGAAACGAATAACTAGAACGGTCTAGGGGAAAACTACTCATACCGTTGTAATGGGGCTAGTTTCTACTTTCAGATGCAACAGAAACTTTTCGGATTGGTCAATCCGTTCGCGAGATATGGCAGTTTTGGGGTAAGAAACAGTTGAGAAACTCCAAATTTTCGCAGTTCTGATGCTCGAAACGAATAACTAGAACGGTCTAGGGGAAAACTACTCATACCGTTGTAATGGGGCTAGTTTCTACTTTCAGATGCAACAGAAACTTTGCGGATTGGTCAATCCGTTCGCGAGATATGGCAGTTTTGAGGTAAGAAACGCTTGAGAAACTCCAAGTTTTCGCAGTTCTGATGCTCGAAACGAATAACTAGAACGGTCTAGGGGAAAACTACTCATACCGTTATAATGGGGCTAGTTTCTACTTTCAGATGCAACAGAAACTTTGCGGATTGGTCAATCCGTTCGCGAGATATGGCAGTTTTGGGGTAAGAAACGCTTGAGAAACTCCAAATTTTCGCAGTTCTGATGCTCGAAACGAATAACTAGAACGGTCTAGGGGAAAACTACTCATGCCGTTGTAATGGGGCTAGTTTCTACTTTCAGATGCAACAGAAACCTCGCGGATTGGTCAATCCGTTCGCGAGATATGGCAGTTTTGAGGTAAGAAACGCTTGAGAAACTCCAAGTTTTCGCAGTTCTGATGCTCGAAACGAATAACTAGAACGGCCTAGGGGAAAACTACTCATACCGTTGTAATGGGGCTAGTTTCTACTTTCAGATGCAACAGAAACTTTGCGGATTGGTCAATCCGTTCGCGAGATATGGCAGTTTTGAGGTAAGAAACGCTTGAGAAACTCCAAATTTTCGCAGTTCTGCTGCTCGAAACGAATAACTAGAACGGTCTAGGGGAAAACTACTCATGCCGTTGTAATGGGGCTAGTTTCTACTTTCAGATGCAACAGAAACCTCGCGGATTGGTCAATCCGTTCGCGAGATATGGCAGTTTTGAGGTAAGAAACGCTTGAGAAACTCCAAGTTTTCGCAGTTCTGATGCTCGAAACGAATAACTAGAACGGTCTAGGGGAAAACTACTCATACCGTTATAATGGGGCTAGTTTCTACTTTCAGATGCAACAGAAACTTTGCGGATTGGTCAATCCGTTCGCGAGATATGGCAGTTTTGGGGTAAGAAACAGTTGAGAAACTCCAAATTTTCGCAGTTCTGATGCTCGAAACGAATAACTAGAACGGCCTAGGGGAAAACTACTCATACCGTTGTAATGGGGCTAGTTTCTACTTTCAGATGCAACAGAAACTTTGCGGATTGGTCAATCCGTTCGCGAGATATGGCAGTTTTGAGGTAAGAAACGCTTGAGAAACTCCAAATTTTCGCAGTTCTGCTGCTCGAAACGAATAACTAGAACGGTCTAGGGGAAAACTACTCATACCGTTGTAATGGGGCGAGTTTCTACTTTCAGATGCAACAGAAACTTTGCGGATTGGTCAATCCGTTCGCGAGATATGGCAGTTTTGGGGTAAGAAACAGTTGAGAAACTCCAAATTTTCGCAGTTCTGATGCTCGAAACGAATAACTAGAACGGCCTAGGGGAAAACTACTCATACCGTTGTAATGGGGCTAGTTTCTACTTTCAGATGCAACAGAAACTTTGCGGATTGGTCAATCCGTTCGCGAGATATGGCAGTTTTGAGGTAAGAAACGCTTGAGAAACTCCAAATTTTCGCAGTTCTGCTGCTCGAAACGAATAACTAGAACGGTCTAGGGGAAAACTACTCATGCCGTTGTAATGGGGCTAGTTTCTACTTTCAGATGCAACAGAAACCTCGCGGATTGGTCAATCCGTTCGCGAGATATGGCAGTTTTGAGGTAAGAAACGCTTGAGAAACTCCAAGTTTTCGCAGTTCTGATGCTCGAAACGAATAACTAGAACGGTCTAGGGGAAAACTACTCATACCGTTATAATGGGGCTAGTTTCTACTTTCAGATGCAACAGAAACTTTGCGGATTGGTCAATCCGTTCGCGAGATATGGCAGTTTTGGGGTAAGAAACAGTTGAGAAACTCCAAATTTTCGCAGTTCTGATGCTCGAAACGAATAACTAGAACGGCCTAGGGGAAAACTACTCATACCGTTGTAATGGGGCTAGTTTCTACTTTCAGATGCAACAGAAACTTTGCGGATTGGTCAATCCGTTCGCGAGATATGGCAGTTTTGAGGTAAGAAACGCTTGAGAAACTCCAAATTTTCGCAGTTCTGCTGCTCGAAACGAATAACTAGAACGGTCTAGGGGAAAACTACTCATACCGTTGTAATGGGGCGAGTTTCTACTTTCAGATGCAACAGAAACTTTGCGGATTGGTCAATCCGTTCGCGAGATATGGCAGTTTTGAGGTAAGAAACGCTTGAGAAACTCCAAATTTTCGCAGTTCTGATGCTCGAAACGAATAACTAGAACGGTCTAGGGGAAAACTACTCATAACGTTGTAATGGGGCTAGTTTCTACATTCAGATGCAACAGAAACCTCGCGGATTGGTCAATCCGTTCGCGAGATATGGCAGTTTTGAGGTAAGAAACGCTTGAGAAACTCCAAATTTTCGCAGTTCTGATGCTCGAAACGAATAACTAGAACGGCCTAGGGGAAAACTACTCATACCGTTGTAATGGGGCTAGTTTCTACTTTCAGATGCAACAGAAACTTTGCGGATTGGTCAATCCGTTCGCGAGATATGGCAGTTTTGAGGTAAGAAACGCTTGAGAAACTCCAAATTTTCGCAGTTCTGCTGCTCGAAACGAATAACTAGAACGGTCTAGGGGAAAACTACTCATGCCGTTGTAATGGGGCTAGTTTCTACTTTCAGATGCAACAGAAACCTCGCGGATTGGTCAATCCGTTCGCGAGATATGGCAGTTTTGAGGTAAGAAACGCTTGAGAAACTCCAAGTTTTCGCAGTTCTGATGCTCGAAACGAATAACTAGAACGGTCTAGGGGAAAACTACTCATACCGTTATAATGGGGCTAGTTTCTACTTTCAGATGCAACAGAAACTTTGCGGATTGGTCAATCCGTTCGCGAGATATGGCAGTTTTGGGGTAAGAAACAGTTGAGAAACTCCAAATTTTCGCAGTTCTGATGCTCGAAACGAATAACTAGAACGGCCTAGGGGAAAACTACTCATACCGTTGTAATGGGGCTAGTTTCTACTTTCAGATGCAACAGAAACTTTTCGGATTGGTCAATCCGTTCGCGAGATATGGCAGTTTTGGGGTAAGAAACAGTTGAGAAACTCCAAATTTTCGCAGTTCTGATGCTCGAAACGAATAACTAGAACGGTCTAGGGGAAAACTACTCATACCGTTGTAATGGGGCTAGTTTCTACTTTCAGATGCAACAGAAACTTTGCGGATTGGTCAATCCGTTCGCGAGATATGGCAGTTTTGAGGTAAGAAACGCTTGAGAAACTCCAAGTTTTCGCAGTTCTGATGCTCGAAACGAATAACTAGAACGGTCTAGGGGAAAACTACTCATACCGTTATAATGGGGCTAGTTTCTACTTTTAGATGCAACAGAAACTTTGCGGATTGGTCAATCCGTTCGCGAGATATGGCAGTTTTGAGGTAAGAAACGCTTGAGAAACTCCAAATTTTCGCAGTTCTGATGCTCGAAACGAATAACTAGAACGGCCTAGGGGAAAACTACTCATACCGTTGAAATGGGGCTAGTTTCTACTTTCAGATGCAACAGAAACTTTGCGGATTGGTCAATCCGTTCGCGAGATATGGCAGTTTTGAGGTAAGAAACGCTTGAGAAACTCCAAATTTTCGCAGTTCTGCTGCTCGAAACGAATAACTAGAACGGTCTAGGGGAAAACTACTCATACCGTTGTAATGGGGCGAGTTTCTACTTTCAGATGCAACAGAAACTTTGCGGATTGGTCAATCCGTTCGCGAGATATGGCAGTTTTGGGGTAAGAAACAGTTGAGAAACTCCAAATTTTCGCAGTTCTGATGCTCGAAACGAATAACTAGAACGGCCTAGGGGAAAACTACTCATACCGTTGTAATGGGGCTAGTTTCTACTTTCAGATGCAACAGAAACTTTGCGGATTGGTCAATCCGTTCGCGAGATATGGCAGTTTTGAGGTAAGAAACGCTTGAGAAACTCCAAATTTTCGCAGTTCTGCTGCTCGAAACGAATAACTAGAACGGTCTAGGGGAAAACTACTCATGCCGTTGTAATGGGGCTAGTTTCTACTTTCAGATGCAACAGAAACCTCGCGGATTGGTCAATCCGTTCGCGAGATATGGCAGTTTTGAGGTAAGAAACGCTTGAGAAACTCCAAGTTTTCGCAGTTCTGATGCTCGAAACGAATAACTAGAACGGTCTAGGGGAAAACTACTCATACCGTTATAATGGGGCTAGTTTCTACTTTCAGATGCAACAGAAACTTTGCGGATTGGTCAATCCGTTCGCGAGATATGGCAGTTTTGGGGTAAGAAACAGTTGAGAAACTCCAAATTTTCGCAGTTCTGATGCTCGAAACGAATAACTAGAACGGCCTAGGGGAAAACTACTCATACCGTTGTAATGGGGCTAGTTTCTACTTTCAGATGCAACAGAAACTTTGCGGATTGGTCAATCCGTTCGCGAGATATGGCAGTTTTGAGGTAAGAAACGCTTGAGAAACTCCAAATTTTCGCAGTTCTGCTGCTCGAAACGAATAACTAGAACGGTCTAGGGGAAAACTACTCATACCGTTGTAATGGGGCGAGTTTCTACTTTCAGATGCAACAGAAACTTTGCGGATTGGTCAATCCGTTCGCGAGATATGGCAGTTTTGAGGTAAGAAACGCTTGAGAAACTCCAAATTTTCGCAGTTCTGATGCTCGAAACGAATAACTAGAACGGTCTAGGGGAAAACTACTCATAACGTTGTAATGGGGCTAGTTTCTACTTTCAGATGCAACAGAAACTTTTCGGATTGGTCAATCCGTTCGCGAGATATGGCAGTTTTGAGGTAAGAAGCGCTTGAGAAACTCCAAATTTTCGCAGTTCTGATGCTCGAAACGAATAACTAGAACGGCCTAGGGGAAAACTACTCATACCGTTGTAATGGGGCTAGTTTCTACTTTCACATGCAACAGAAACTTTGCGGATTGGTCAATCCGTTCGCGAGATATGGCAGTTTTGGGGTAAGAAACAGTTGAGAAACTCCAAGTTTTCGCAGTTCTGATGCTCGAAACGAATAACTAGAACGGTCTAGGGGAAAACTACTCATACCGTTATAATGGGGCTAGTTTCTACTTTCAGATGCAACAGAAACTTTGCGGATTGGTCAATCCGTTCGCGAGATATGGCAGTTTTGGGGTAAGAAACGCTTGAGAAACTCCAAATTTTCGCAGTTCTGATGCTCGAAACGAATAACTAGAACGGTCTAGGGGAAAACTACTCATACCGTTGTAATGGGGCTAGTTTCTACTTTCACATGCAACAGAAACTTTGCGGATTGGTCAATCCGTTCGCGAGATATGGCAGTTTTGGGGTAAGAAACAGTTGAGAAACTCCAAATTTTCGCAGTTCTGATGCTCGAAACGAATAACTAGAACGGTCTAGGGGAAAACTACTCATACCGTTGTAATGGGGCTAGTTTCTACTTTCAGATGCAACAGAAACTTTTCGGATTGGTCAATCCGTTCGCGAGATATGGCAGTTTTGGGGTAAGAAACAGTTGAGAAACTCCAAATTTTCGCAGTTCTGATGCTCGAAACGAATAACTAGAACGGCCTAGGGGAAAACTACTCATACCGTTGTAATGGGGCGAGTTTCTACTTTCAGATGCAACAGAAACTTTGCGGATTGGTCAATCCGTTCGCGAGATATGGCAGTTTTGAGGTAAGAAACGCTTGAGAAACTCCAAATTTTCGCAGTTCTGCTGCTCGAAACGAATAACTAGAACGGTCTAGGGGAAAACTACTCATACCGTTGTAATGGGGCTAGTTTCTACTTTCAGATGCAACAGAAACTTTGCGGATTGGTCAATCCGTTCGCGAGATATGGCAGTTTTGAGGTAAGAAACGCTTGAGAAACTCCAAGTTTTCGCAGTTCTGATGCTCGAAACGAATAACTAGAACGGTCTAGGGGAAAACTACTCATACCGTTATAATGGGGCTAGTTTCTACTTTCAGATGCAACAGAAACTTTGCGGATTGGTCAATCCGTTCGCGAGATATGGCAGTTTTGAGGTAAGAAACGCTTGAGAAACTCCAAATTTTCGCAGTTCTGCTGCTCGAAACGAATAACTAGAACGGTCTAGGGGAAAACTACTCATACCGTTATAATGGGGCTAGTTTCTACTTTCAGATGCAACAGAAACTTTGCGGATTGGTCAATCCGTTCGCGAGATATGGCAGTTTTGGGGTAAGAAACAGTTGAGAAACTCCAAATTTTCGCAGTTCTGATGCTCGAAACGAATAACTAGAACGGTCTAGGGGAAAACTACTCATACCGTTGTAATGGGGCTAGTTTCTACTTTCACATGCAACAGAAACTTTGCGGATTGGTCAATCCGTTCGCGAGATATGGCAGTTTTGGGGTAAGAAACAGTTGAGAAACTCCAAATTTTCGCAGTTCTGATGCTCGAAACGAATAACTAGAACGGTCTAGGGGAAAACTACTCATACCGTTGTAATGGGGCTAGTTTCTACTTTCAGATGCAACAGAAACTTTTCGGATTGGTCAATCCGTTCGCGAGATATGGCAGTTTTGGGGTAAGAAACAGTTGAGAAACTCCAAATTTTCGCAGTTCTGATGCTCGAAACGAATAACTAGAACGGCCTAGGGGAAAACTACTCATACCGTTGTAATGGGGCTAGTTTCTACTTTCAGATGCAACAGAAACTTTGCGGATTGGTCAATCCGTTCGCGAGATATGGCAGTTTTGAGGTAAGAAACGCTTGAGAAATTCCAAATTTTCGCAGTTCTGCTGCTCGAAACGAATAACTAGAACGGTCTAGGGGAAAACTACTCATACCGTTGTAATGGGGCTAGTTTCTACTTTCAGATGCAACAGAAACTTTGCGGATTGGTCAATCCGTTCGCGAGATATGGCAGTTTTGAGGTAAGAAACGCTTGAGAAACTCCAAGTTTTCGCAGTTCTGATGCTCGAAACGAATAACTAGAACGGTCTAGGGGAAAACTACTCATACCGTTATAATGGGGCTAGTTTCTACTTTTAGATGCAACAGAAACTTTGCGGATTGGTCAATCCGTTCGCGAGATATGGCAGTTTTGAGGTAAGAAACGCTTGAGAAACTCCAAATTTTCGCAGTTCTGCTGCTCGAAACGAATAACTAGAACGGTCTAGGGGAAAACTACTCATACCGTTATAATGGGGCTAGTTTCTACTTTCAGATACAACAGAAACTTTGCGGATTGGTCAATCCGTTCGCGACATATGGCAGTTTTGGGGTAAGAAACAGTTGAGAAACTCCAAATTTTCGCAGTTCTGATGCTCGAAACGAATAACTAGAACGGTCTAGGGGAAAACTACTCATACCGTTGTAATGGGGCTAGTTTCTACTTTCAGATGCAACAGAAACTTTTCGGATTGGTCAATCCGTTCGCGAGATATGGCAGTTTTGGGGTAAGAAACAGTTGAGAAACTCAAAATTTTCGCAGTTCTGATGCTCGAAACGAATAACTAGAACGGTCTAGGGGAAAACTACTCATAACGTTGTAATGAGGCTAGTTTCTACTTTCAGATGCAACAGAAACTTTTCGGATTGGTCAATCCGTTCGCGAGATATGGCAGTTTTGGGGTAAGAAACAGTTGAGAAACTCCAAATTTTCGCAGTTCTGATGCTCGAAACGAATAACTAGAACGGCCTAGGGGAAAACTACTCATACCGTTGTAATGGGGCTAGTTTCTACTTTCAGATGCAACAGAAACTTTGCGGATTGGTCAATCCGTTCGCGAGATATGGCAGTTTTGGGGTAAGAAACGCTTGAGAAACTCCAAATTTTCGCAGTTCTGCTGCTCGAAACGAATAACTAGAACGGTCTAGGGGAAAACTACTCATACCGTTGTAATGGGGCTAGTTTCTACTTTCAGATGCAACAGAAACTTTGCGGATTGGTCAATCCGTTCGCGAGATATGGCAGTTTTGAGGTAAGAAACGCTTGAGAAACTCCAAGTTTTCGCAGTTCTGATGCTCGAAACGAATAACTAGAACGGTCTAGGGGAAAACTACTCATACCGTTATAATGAGGCTAGTTTCTACTTTCAGATGCAACAGAAACTTTGCGGATTGGTCAATCCGTTCGCGAGATATGGCAGTTTTGGGGTAAGAAACAGTTGAGAAACTCCAAATTTTCGCAGTTCTGATGCTCGAAACGAATAACTAGAACGGTCTAGGGGAAAACTACTCATACCGTTGTAATGGGGCTAGTTTCTACTTTCAGATGCAACAGAAACTTTGCGGATTGGTCAATCCGTTCGCGAGATATGGCAGTTTTGAGGTAAGAAACGCTTGAGAAACTCCAAGTTTTCGCAGTTCTGATGCTCGAAACGAATAACTAGAACGGTCTAGGGGAAAACTACTCATACCGTTATAATGGGGCTAGTTTCTACTTTTAGATGCAACAGAAACTTTGCGGATTGGTCAATCCGTTCGCGAGATATGGCAGTTTTGAGGTAAGAAACGCTTGAGAAACTCCAAATTTTCGCAGTTCTGCTGCTCGAAACGAATAACTAGAACGGCCTAGGGGAAAACTACTCATACCGTTGTAATGGGGCGAGTTTCTACTTTCAGATGCAACAGAAACTTTGCGGATTGGTCAATCCGTTCGCGAGATATGGCAGTTTTGAGGTAAGAAACGCTTGAGAAACTCCAAATTTTCGCAGTTCTGCTGCTCGAAACGAATAACTAGAACGGTCTAGGGGAAAACTACTCATGCCGTTGTAATGGGGCTAGTTTCTACTTTCAGATGCAACAGAAACTTTGCGGATTGGTCAATCCGTTCGCGAGATATGGCAGTTTTGAGGTAAGAAACGCTTGAGAAACTCCAAGTTTTCGCAGTTCTGATGCTCGAAACGAATAACTAGAACGGTCTAGGGGAAAACTACTCATACCGTTATAATGGGGCTAGTTTCTACTTTCAGATGCAACAGAAACTTTGCGGATTGGTCAATCCGTTCGCGAGATATGGCAGTTTTGGGGTAAGAAACAGTTGAGAAACTCCAAATTTTCGCAGTTCTGATGCTCGAAACGAATAACTAGAACGGTCTAGGGGAAAACTACTCATACCGTTGTAATGGGGCTAGTTTCTACTTTCAGATGCAACAGAAACTTTGCGGATTGGTCAATCCGTTCGCGAGATATGGCAGTTTTGAGGTAAGAAACGCTTGAGAAACTCCAAGTTTTCGCAGTTCTGATGCTCGAAACGAATAACTAGAACGGTCTAGGGGAAAACTACTCATACCGTTATAATGGGGCTAGTTTCTACTTTCAGATGCAACAGAAACTTTGCGGATTGGTCAATCCGTTCGCGAGATATGGCAGTTTTGAGGTAAGAAACGCTTGAGAAACTCCAAATTTTCGCAGTTCTGCTGCTCGAAACGAATAACTAGAACGGTCTAGGGGAAAACTACTCATACCGTTGTAATGGGGCTAGTTTCTACTTTCAGATGCAACAGAAACTTTTCGGATTGGTCAATCCGTTCGCGAGATATGGCAGTTTTGGGGTAAGAAACAGTTGAGAAACTCCAAATTTTCGCAGTTCTGATGCTCGAAACGAATAACTAGAACGGCCTAGGGGAAAACTACTCATACCGTTGTAATGGGGCGAGTTTCTACTTTCAGATGCAACAGAAACTTTGCGGATTGGTCAATCCGTTCGCGAGATATGGCAGTTTTGAGGTAAGAAACGCTTGAGAAACTCCAAATTTTCGCAGTTCTGCTGCTCGAAACGAATAACTAGAACGGTCTAGGGGAAAACTACTCATACCGTTGTAATGGGGCTAGTTTCTACTTTCAGATGCAACAGAAACTTTGCGGATTGGTCAATCCGTTCGCGAGATATGGCAGTTTTGAGGTAAGAAACGCTTGAGAAACTCCAAGTTTTCGCAGTTCTGATGCTCGAAACGAATAACTAGAACGGTCTAGGGGAAAACTACTCATACCGTTATAATGGGGCTAGTTTCTACTTTCAGATGCAACAGAAACTTTGCGGATTGGTCAATCCGTTCGCGAGATATGGCAGTTTTGAGGTAAGAAACGCTTGAGAAACTCCAAATTTTCGCAGTTCTGCTGCTCGAAACGAATAACTAGAACGGTCTAGGGGAAAACTACTCATACCGTTATAATGGGGCTAGTTTCTACTTTCAGATGCAACAGAAACTTTGCGGATTGGTCAATCCGTTCGCGAGATATGGCAGTTTTGGGGTAAGAAACAGTTGAGAAACTCCAAATTTTCGCAGTTCTGATGCTCGAAACGAATAACTAGAACGGTCTAGGGGAAAACTACTCATACCGTTGTAATGGGGCTAGTTTCTACTTTCACATGCAACAGAAACTTTGCGGATTGGTCAATCCGTTCGCGAGATATGGCAGTTTTGGGGTAAGAAACAGTTGAGAAACTCCAAATTTTCGCAGTTCTGATGCTCGAAACGAATAACTAGAACGGTCTAGGGGAAAACTACTCATACCGTTGTAATGGGGCTAGTTTCTACTTTCAGATGCAACAGAAACTTTTCGGATTGGTCAATCCGTTCGCGAGATATGGCAGTTTTGGGGTAAGAAACAGTTGAGAAACTCCAAATTTTCGCAGTTCTGATGCTCGAAACGAATAACTAGAACGGCCTAGGGGAAAACTACTCATACCGTTGTAATGGGGCTAGTTTCTACTTTCAGATGCAACAGAAACTTTGCGGATTGGTCAATCCGTTCGCGAGATATGGCAGTTTTGAGGTAAGAAACGCTTGAGAAATTCCAAATTTTCGCAGTTCTGCTGCTCGAAACGAATAACTAGAACGGTCTAGGGGAAAACTACTCATACCGTTGTAATGGGGCTAGTTTCTACTTTCAGATGCAACAGAAACTTTGCGGATTGGTCAATCCGTTCGCGAGATATGGCAGTTTTGAGGTAAGAAACGCTTGAGAAACTCCAAGTTTTCGCAGTTCTGATGCTCGAAACGAATAACTAGAACGGTCTAGGGGAAAACTACTCATACCGTTATAATGGGGCTAGTTTCTACTTTTAGATGCAACAGAAACTTTGCGGATTGGTCAATCCGTTCGCGAGATATGGCAGTTTTGAGGTAAGAAACGCTTGAGAAACTCCAAATTTTCGCAGTTCTGCTGCTCGAAACGAATAACTAGAACGGTCTAGGGGAAAACTACTCATACCGTTATAATGGGGCTAGTTTCTACTTTCAGATACAACAGAAACTTTGCGGATTGGTCAATCCGTTCGCGACATATGGCAGTTTTGGGGTAAGAAACAGTTGAGAAACTCCAAATTTTCGCAGTTCTGATGCTCGAAACGAATAACTAGAACGGTCTAGGGGAAAACTACTCATACCGTTGTAATGGGGCTAGTTTCTACTTTCAGATGCAACAGAAACTTTTCGGATTGGTCAATCCGTTCGCGAGATATGGCAGTTTTGGGGTAAGAAACAGTTGAGAAACTCAAAATTTTCGCAGTTCTGATGCTCGAAACGAATAACTAGAACGGTCTAGGGGAAAACTACTCATAACGTTGTAATGAGGCTAGTTTCTACTTTCAGATGCAACAGAAACTTTTCGGATTGGTCAATCCGTTCGCGAGATATGGCAGTTTTGGGGTAAGAAACAGTTGAGAAACTCCAAATTTTCGCAGTTCTGATGCTCGAAACGAATAACTAGAACGGCCTAGGGGAAAACTACTCATACCGTTGTAATGGGGCTAGTTTCTACTTTCAGATGCAACAGAAACTTTGCGGATTGGTCAATCCGTTCGCGAGATATGGCAGTTTTGGGGTAAGAAACGCTTGAGAAACTCCAAATTTTCGCAGTTCTGCTGCTCGAAACGAATAACTAGAACGGTCTAGGGGAAAACTACTCATACCGTTGTAATGGGGCTAGTTTCTACTTTCAGATGCAACAGAAACTTTGCGGATTGGTCAATCCGTTCGCGAGATATGGCAGTTTTGAGGTAAGAAACGCTTGAGAAACTCCAAGTTTTCGCAGTTCTGATGCTCGAAACGAATAACTAGAACGGTCTAGGGGAAAACTACTCATACCGTTATAATGAGGCTAGTTTCTACTTTCAGATGCAACAGAAACTTTGCGGATTGGTCAATCCGTTCGCGAGATATGGCAGTTTTGGGGTAAGAAACAGTTGAGAAACTCCAAATTTTCGCAGTTCTGATGCTCGAAACGAATAACTAGAACGGTCTAGGGGAAAACTACTCATACCGTTGTAATGGGGCTAGTTTCTACTTTCAGATGCAACAGAAACTTTGCGGATTGGTCAATCCGTTCGCGAGATATGGCAGTTTTGAGGTAAGAAACGCTTGAGAAACTCCAAGTTTTCGCAGTTCTGATGCTCGAAACGAATAACTAGAACGGTCTAGGGGAAAACTACTCATACCGTTATAATGGGGCTAGTTTCTACTTTTAGATGCAACAGAAACTTTGCGGATTGGTCAATCCGTTCGCGAGATATGGCAGTTTTGAGGTAAGAAACGCTTGAGAAACTCCAAATTTTCGCAGTTCTGCTGCTCGAAACGAATAACTAGAACGGCCTAGGGGAAAACTACTCATACCGTTGTAATGGGGCGAGTTTCTACTTTCAGATGCAACAGAAACTTTGCGGATTGGTCAATCCGTTCGCGAGATATGGCAGTTTTGAGGTAAGAAACGCTTGAGAAACTCCAAATTTTCGCAGTTCTGCTGCTCGAAACGAATAACTAGAACGGTCTAGGGGAAAACTACTCATGCCGTTGTAATGGGGCTAGTTTCTACTTTCAGATGCAACAGAAACTTTGCGGATTGGTCAATCCGTTCGCGAGATATGGCAGTTTTGAGGTAAGAAACGCTTGAGAAACTCCAAGTTTTCGCAGTTCTGATGCTCGAAACGAATAACTAGAACGGTCTAGGGGAAAACTACTCATACCGTTATAATGGGGCTAGTTTCTACTTTCAGATGCAACAGAAACTTTGCGGATTGGTCAATCCGTTCGCGAGATATGGCAGTTTTGGGGTAAGAAACAGTTGAGAAACTCCAAATTTTCGCAGTTCTGATGCTCGAAACGAATAACTAGAACGGTCTAGGGGAAAACTACTCATACCGTTGTAATGGGGCTAGTTTCTACTTTCAGATGCAACAGAAACTTTGCGGATTGGTCAATCCGTTCGCGAGATATGGCAGTTTTGAGGTAAGAAACGCTTGAGAAACTCCAAGTTTTCGCAGTTCTGATGCTCGAAACGAATAACTAGAACGGTCTAGGGGAAAACTACTCATACCGTTATAATGGGGCTAGTTTCTACTTTCAGATGCAACAGAAACTTTGCGGATTGGTCAATCCGTTCGCGAGATATGGCAGTTTTGAGGTAAGAAACGCTTGAGAAACTCCAAATTTTCGCAGTTCTGCTGCTCGAAACGAATAACTAGAACGGTCTAGGGGAAAACTACTCATACCGTTGTAATGGGGCTAGTTTCTACTTTCAGATGCAACAGAAACTTTGCGGATTGGTCAATCCGTTCGCGAGATATGGCAGTTTTGAGGTAAGAAACGCTTGAGAAACTCCAAGTTTTCGCAGTTCTGATGCTCGAAACGAATAACTAGAACGGTCTAGGGGAAAACTACTCATACCGTTATAATGGGGCTAGTTTCTACTTTCAGATGCAACAGAAACTTTGCGGATTGGTCAATCCGTTCGCGGGATATGGCAGTTTTGGGGTAAGAAACAGTTGAGAAACTCCAAATTTTCGCAGTTCTGATGCTCGAAACGAATAACTAGAACGGTCTAGGGGAAAACTACTCATACCGTTGTAATGGGGCTAGTTTCTACTTTCAGATGCAACAGAAACTTTGCGGATTGGTCAATCCGTTCGCGAGATATGGCAGTTTTGAGGTAAGAAACGCTTGAGAAACTCCAAGTTTTCGCAGTTCTGATGCTCGAAACGAATAACTAGAACGGTCTAGGGGAAAACTACTCATACCGTTATAATGGGGCTAGTTTCTACTTTTAGATGCAACAGAAACTTTGCGGATTGGTCAATCCGTTCGCGAGATATGGCAGTTTTGAGGTAAGAAACGCTTGAGAAACTCCAAATTTTCGCAGTTCTGCTGCTCGAAACGAATAACTAGAACGGCCTAGGGGAAAACTACTCATACCGTTGTAATGGGGCGAGTTTCTACTTTCAGATGCAACAGAAACTTTGCGGATTGGTCAATCCGTTCGCGAGATATGGCAGTTTTGAGGTAAGAAACGCTTGAGAAACTCCAAATTTTCGCAGTTCTGATGCTCGAAACGAATAACTAGAACGGTCTAGGGGAAAACTACTCATACCGTTGTAATGGGGATAGTTTCTACTTTCAGATGCAACAGAAACTTTGCGGATTGGTCAATCCGTTCGCGAGATATGGCAGTTTTGGGGTAAGAAACAGTTGAGAAACTCCAAATTTTCGCAGTTCTGATGCTCGAAACGAATAACTAGAACGGCCTAGGGGAAAACTACTCATACCGTTGTAATGGGGCTAGTTTCTACTTTCAGATGCAACAGAAACTTTGCGGATTGGTCAATCCGTTCGCGAGATATGGCAGTTTTGGGGTAAGAAACGCTTGAGAAACTCCAAATTTTCGCAGTTCTGATGCTCGAAACGAATAACTAGAACGGCCTAGGGGAAAACTACTCATACCGTTGTAATGGGGCGAGTTTCTACTTTCAGATGCAACAGAATCTTTGCGGATTGGTCAATCCGTTCGCGAGATATGGCAGTTTTGAGGTAAGAAACGCTTGAGAAACTCCAAATTTTCGCAGTTCTGATGCTCGAAACGAATAACTAGAACGGTCTAGGGGAAAACTACTCATACCGTTGTAATGGGGATAGTTTCTACTTTCAGATGCAACAGAAACTTTGCGGATTGGTCAATCCGTTCGCGAGATATGGCAGTTTTGAGGTAAGAAACGCTTGAGAAACTCCAAGTTTTCGCAGTTCTGATGCTCGAAACGAATAACTAGAACGGTCTAGGGGAAAACTACTCATACCGTTATAATGGGGCTAGTTTCTACTTTCAGATGCAACAGAAACTTTGCGGATTGGTCAATCCGTTCGCGGGATATGGCAGTTTTGGGGTAAGAAACAGTTGAGAAACTCCAAATTTTCGCAGTTCTGATGCTCGAAACGAATAACTAGAACGGTCTAGGGGAAAACTACTCATACCGTTGTAATGGGGCTAGTTTCTACTTTCAGATGCAACAGAAACTTTGCGGATTGGTCAATCCGTTCGCGAGATATGGCAGTTTTGAGGTAAGAAACGCTTGAGAAACTCCAAGTTTTCGCAGTTCTGATGCTCGAAACGAATAACTAGAACGGTCTAGGGGAAAACTACTCATACCGTTATAATGGGGCTAGTTTCTACTTTTAGATGCAACAGAAACTTTGCGGATTGGTCAATCCGTTCGCGAGATATGGCAGTTTTGAGGTAAGAAACGCTTGAGAAACTCCAAATTTTCGCAGTTCTGCTGCTCGAAACGAATAACTAGAACGGCCTAGGGGAAAACTACTCATACCGTTGTAATGGGGCGAGTTTCTACTTTCAGATGCAACAGAAACTTTGCGGATTGGTCAATCCGTTCGCGAGATATGGCAGTTTTGAGGTAAGAAACGCTTGAGAAACTCCAAATTTTCGCAGTTCTGATGCTCGAAACGAATAACTAGAACGGTCTAGGGGAAAACTACTCATACCGTTGTAATGGGGATAGTTTCCTCTTTCAGATGCAACAGAAACTTTGCGGATTGGTCAATCCGTTCGCGAGATATGGCAGTTTTGGGGTAAGAAACAGTTGAGAAACTCCAAATTTTCGCAGTTCTGATGCTCGAAACGAATAACTAGAACGGCCTAGGGGAAAACTACTCATACCGTTGTAATGGGGCTAGTTTCTACTTTCAGATGCAACAGAAACTTTGCGGATTGGTCAATCCGTTCGCGAGATATGGCAGTTTTGGGGTAAGAAACGCTTGAGAAACTCCAAATTTTCGCAGTTCTGATGCTCGAAACGAATAACTAGAACGGCCTAGGGGAAAACTACTCATACCGTTGTAATGGGGCGAGTTTCTACTTTCAGATGCAACAGAATCTTTGCGGATTGGTCAATCCGTTCGCGAGATATGGCAGTTTTGAGGTAAGAAACGCTTGAGAAACTCCAAATTTTCGCAGTTCTGATGCTCGAAACGAATAACTAGAACGGTCTAGGGGAAAACTACTCATACCGTTGTAATGGGGATAGTTTCTACTTTCAGATGCAACAGAAACTTTGCGGATTGGTCAATCCGTTCGCGAGATATGGCAGTTTTGGGGTAAGAAACGCTTGAGAAACTCCAAATTTTCGCAGTTCTGATGCTCGAAACGAATAACTAGAACGGCCTAGGGGAAAACTACTCATACCGTTGTAATGGGGCGTGTTTCTACTTTCAGATGCAACAGAAACTTTGCGGATTGGTCAATACGTTCGCGACATATGGCAGTTTTGAGGTAAGAAACGCTTGAGAAACTCCAAATTTTCGCAGTTCTGCTGCTCGAAACGAATAACTAGAACGGTCTAGGGGAAAACTACTCATGCCGTTGTAATGGGGCTAGTTTCTACTTTCAGATGCAACAGAAACTTTGCGGATTGGTCAATCCGTTCGCGAGATATGGCAGTTTTGAGGTAAGAAACGCTTGAGAAACTCCAAGTTTTCGCAGTTCTGATGCTCGAAACGAATAACTAGAACGGTCTAGGGGAAAACTACTCATACCGTTATAATGGGGCTAGTTTCTACTTTCAGATGCAACAGAAACTTTGCGGATTGGTCAATCCGTTCGCGAGATATGGCAGTTTTGGGGTAAGAAACAGTTGAGAAACTCCAAATTTTCGCAGTTCTGATGCTCGAAACGAATAACTAGAACGGTCTAGGGGAAAACTACTCATACCGTTGTAATGGGGCTAGTTTCTACTTTCAGATGCAACAGAAACTTTGCGGATTGGTCAATCCGTTCGCGAGATATGGCAGTTTTGAGGTAAGAAACGCTTGAGAAACTCCAAGTTTTCGCAGTTCTGATGCTCGAAACGAATAACTAGAACGGTCTAGGGGAAAACTACTCATACCGTTATAATGGGGCTAGTTTCTACTTTTAGATGCAACAGAAACTTTGCGGATTGGTCAATCCGTTCGCGAGATATGGCAGTTTTGAGGTAAGAAACGCTTGAGAAACTCCAAATTTTCGCAGTTCTGCTGCTCGAAACGAATAACTAGAACGGCCTAGGGGAAAACTACTCATACCGTTGTAATGGGGCGAGTTTCTACTTTCAGATGCAACAGAAACTTTGCGGATTGGTCAATCCGTTCGCGAGATATGGCAGTTTTGAGGTAAGAAACGCTTGAGAAACTCCAAATTTTCGCAGTTCTGCTGCTCGAAACGAATAACTAGAACGGTCTAGGGGAAAACTACTCATGCCGTTGTAATGGGGCTAGTTTCTACTTTCAGATGCAACAGAAACTTTGCGGATTGGTCAATCCGTTCGCGAGATATGGCAGTTTTGAGGTAAGAAACGCTTGAGAAACTCCAAGTTTTCGCAGTTCTGATGCTCGAAACGAATAACTAGAACGGTCTAGGGGAAAACTACTCATACCGTTATAATGGGGCTAGTTTCTACTTTCAGATGCAACAGAAACTTTGCGGATTGGTCAATCCGTTCGCGAGATATGGCAGTTTTGGGGTAAGAAACAGTTGAGAAACTCCAAATTTTCGCAGTTCTGATGCTCGAAACGAATAACTAGAACGGTCTAGGGGAAAACTACTCATACCGTTGTAATGGGGCTAGTTTCTACTTTCAGATGCAACAGAAACTTTGCGGATTGGTCAATCCGTTCGCGAGATATGGCAGTTTTGAGGTAAGAAACGCTTGAGAAACTCCAAGTTTTCGCAGTTCTGATGCTCGAAACGAATAACTAGAACGGTCTAGGGGAAAACTACTCATACCGTTATAATGGGGCTAGTTTCTACTTTCAGATGCAACAGAAACTTTGCGGATTGGTCAATCCGTTCGCGAGATATGGCAGTTTTGAGGTAAGAAACGCTTGAGAAACTCCAAATTTTCGCAGTTCTGCTGCTCGAAACGAATAACTAGAACGGTCTAGGGGAAAACTACTCATACCGTTGTAATGGGGCTAGTTTCTACTTTCAGATGCAACAGAAACTTTGCGGATTGGTCAATCCGTTCGCGAGATATGGCAGTTTTGAGGTAAGAAACGCTTGAGAAACTCCAAGTTTTCGCAGTTCTGATGCTCGAAACGAATAACTAGAACGGTCTAGGGGAAAACTACTCAGACCGTTATAATGGGGCTAGTTTCTACTTTTAGATGCAACAGAAACTTTGCGGATTGGTCAATCCGTTCGCGAGATATGGCAGTTTTGAGGTAAGAAACGCTTGAGAAACTCCAAATTTTCGCAGTTCTGCTGCTCGAAACGAATAACTAGAACGGCCTAGGGGAAAACTACTCATACCGTTGTAATGGGGCGAGTTTCTACTTTCAGATGCAACAGAAACTTTGCGGATTGGTCAATCCGTTCGCGAGATATGGCAGTTTTGAGGTAAGAAACGCTTGAGAAACTCCAAATTTTCGCAGTTCTGATGCTCGAAACGAATAACTAGAACGGTCTAGGGGAAAACTACTCATACCGTTGTAATGGGGATAGTTTCTACTTTCAGATGCAACAGAAACTTTGCGGATTGGTCAATCCGTTCGCGAGATATGGCAGTTTTGGGGTAAGAAACAGTTGAGAAACTCCAAATTTTCGCAGTTCTGATGCTCGAAACGAATAACTAGAACGGCCTAGGGGAAAACTACTCATACCGTTGTAATGGGGCGAGTTTCTACTTTCAGATGCCACAGAAACTTTTCGGATTGGTCAATCCGTTCGCGAGGTATGGCAGTTTTGAGGTAAGAAACGCTTGAGAAACTCCAAATTTTCGCAGTTCTGATGCTCGAAACGAATAACTAGAACGGCCTAGGGGAAAACTACTCATACCGTTGTAATGGGGCTAGTTTCTACTTTCACATGCAACAGAAACTTTGCGGATTGGTCAATCCGTTCGCGAGATATGGCAGTTTTGGGGTAAGAAACAGTTGAGAAACTCCAAATTTTCGCAGTTCTGATGCTCGAAACGAATAACTAGAACGGCCTAGGGGAAAACTACTCATACCGTTGTAATGGGGCTAGTTTCTACTTTCAGATGCAACAGAAACTTTGCGGATTGGTCAATCCGTTCGCGAGATATGGCAGTTTTGGGGTAAGAAACGCTTGAGAAACTCCAAATTTTCGCAGTTCTGATGCTCGAAACGAATAACTAGAACGGCCTAGGGGAAAACTACTCATACCGTTGTAATGGGGCGAGTTTCTACTTTCAGATGCAACAGAATCTTTGCGGATTGGTCAATCCGTTCGCGAGATATGGCAGTTTTGAGGTAAGAAACGCTTGAGAAACTCCAAATTTTCGCAGTTCTGATGCTCGAAACGAATAACTAGAACGGTCTAGGGGAAAACTACTCATACCGTTGTAATGGGGATAGTTTCTACTTTCAGATGCAACAGAAACTTTGCGGATTGGTCAATCCGTTCGCGAGATATGGCAGTTTTGGGGTAAGAAACGCTTGAGAAACTCCAAATTTTCGCAGTTCTGATGCTCGAAACGAATAACTAGAACGGCCTAGGGGAAAACTACTCATACCGTTGTAATGGGGCGTGTTTCTACTTTCAGATGCAACAGAAACTTTGCGGATTGGTCAATCCGTTCGCGAGATATGGCAGTTTTGAGGTAAGAAACGCTTGAGAAACTCCAAATTTTCGCAGTTCTGATGCTCGAAACGAATAACTAGAACGGTCTAGGGGAAAACTACTCATAACGTTGTAATGGGGCTAGTTTCTACTTTCAGATGCAACAGAAACTTTTCGGATTGGTCAATCCGTTCGCGAGATATGGCAGTTTTGAGGTAAGAAACGCTTGAGAAACTCCAAATTTTCGCAGTTCTGATGCTCGAAACGAATAACTAGAACGGCCTAGGGGAAAACTACTCATACCGTTGTAATGGGGCTAGTTTCTACTTTCACATGCAACAGAAACTTTGCGGATTGGTCAATCCGTTCGCGAGATATGGCAGTTTTGGGGTAAGAAACAGTTGAGAAACTCCAAATTTTCGCAGTTCTGATGCTCGAAACGAATAACTAGAACGGTCTAGGGGAAAACTACTCATACCGTTGTAATGGGGCTAGTTTCTACTTTCAGATGCAACAGAAACTTTGCGGATTGGTCAATCCGTTCGCGAGATATGGCAGTTTTGGGGTAAGAAACGCTTGAGAAACTCAAAATTTTCGCAGTTCTGATGCTCGAAACGAATAACTAGAACGGTCTAGGGGAAAACTACTCATGCCGTTGTAATGGGGCTAGTTTCTACTTTCAGATGCAACAGAAACTTTGCGGATTGGTCAATCCGTTCGCGAGATATGGCAGTTTTGAGGTAAGAAACGCTTGAGAAACTCCAAGTTTTCGCAGTTCTGATGCTCGAAACGAATAACTAGAACGGTCTAGGGGAAAACTACTCATACCGTTATAATGGGGCTAGTTTCTACTTTCAGATGCAACAGAAACTTTGCGGATTGGTCAATCCGTTCGCGAGATATGGCAGTTTTGGGGTAAGAAACAGTTGAGAAACTCCAAATTTTCGCAGTTCTGATGCTCGAAACGAATAACTAGAACGGTCTAGGGGAAAACTACTCATACCGTTGTAATGGGGCTAGTTTCTACTTTCAGATGCAACAGAAACTTTGCGGATTGGTCAATCCGTTCGCGAGATATGGCAGTTTTCAGGTAAGAAACGCTTGAGAAACTCCAAGTTTTCGCAGTTCTGATGCTCGAAACGAATAACTAGAACGGTCTAGGGGAAAACTACTCATACCGTTATAATGGGGCTAGTTTCTACTTTCAGATGCAACAGAAACTTTGCGGATTGGTCAATCCGTTCGCGAGATATGGCAGTTTTGAGGTAAGAAACGCTTGAGAAACTCCAAATTTTCGCAGTTCTGCTGCTCGAAACGAATAACTAGAACGGTCTAGGGGAAAACTACTCATACCGTTGTAATGGGGCTAGTTTCTACTTTCAGATGCAACAGAAACTTTGCGGATTGGTCAATCCGTTCGCGAGATATGGCAGTTTTGAGGTAAGAAACGCTTGAGAAACTCCAAGTTTTCGCAGTTCTGATGCTCGAAACGAATAACTAGAACGGTCTAGGGGAAAACTACTCATACCGTTATAATGGGGCTAGTTTCTACTTTCAGATGCAACAGAAACTTTGCGGATTGGTCAATCCGTTCGCGAGATATGGCAGTTTTGGGGTAAGAAACAGTTGAGAAACTCCAAATTTTCGCAGTTCTGATGCTCGAAACGAATAACTAGAACGGTCTAGGGGAAAACTACTCATACCGTTGTAATGGGGCTAGTTTCTACTTTCAGATGCAACAGAAACTTTGCGGATTGGTCAATCCGTTCGCGAGATATGGCAGTTTTGAGGTAAGAAACGCTTGAGAAACTCCAAGTTTTCGCAGTTCTGATGCTCGAAACGAATAACTAGAACGGTCTAGGGGAAAACTACTCATACCGTTATAATGGGGCTAGTTTCTACTTTTAGATGCAACAGAAACTTTGCGGATTGGTCAATCCGTTCGCGAGATATGGCAGTTTTGAGGTAAGAAACGCTTGAGAAACTCCAAATTTTCGCAGTTCTGCTGCTCGAAACGAATAACTAGAACGGCCTAGGGGAAAACTACTCATACCGTTGTAATGGGGCGAGTTTCTACTTTCAGATGCAACAGAAACTTTGCGGATTGGTCAATCCGTTCGCGAGATATGGCAGTTTTGAGGTAAGAAACGCTTGAGAAACTCCAAATTTTCGCAGTTCTGATGCTCGAAACGAATAACTAGAACGGTCTAGGGGAAAACTACTCATACCGTTGTAATGGGGATAGTTTCTACTTTCAGATGCAACAGAAACTTTGCGGATTGGTCAATCCGTTCGCGAGATATGGCAGTTTTGGGGTAAGAAACAGTTGAGAAACTCCAAATTTTCGCAGTTCTGATGCTCGAAACGAATAACTAGAACGGTCTAGGGGAAAACTACTCATACCGTTGTAATGGGGCTAGTTTCTACTTTCAGATGCAACAGAAACTTTGCGGATTGGTCAATCCGTTCGCGAGAAATGGCAGTTTTGAGGTAAGAAACGCTTGAGAAACTCCAAGTTTTCGCAGTTCTGATGCTCGAAACGAATAACTAGAACGGTCTAGGGGAAAACTACTCATACCGTTATAATGGGGCTAGTTTCTACTTTCAGATGCAACAGAAACTTTGCGGATTGGTCAATCCGTTCGCGAGATATGGCAGATTTGGGGTAAGAAACGCTTGAGAAACTCCAAATTTTCGCAGTTCTGATGCTCGAAACGAATAACTAGAACGGCCTAGGGGAAAACTACTCATACCGTTGTAATGGGGCGAGTTTCTACTTTCAGATGCCACAGAAACTTTTCGGATTGGTCAATCCGTTCGCGAGGTATGGCAGTTTTGAGGTAAGAAACGCTTGAGAAACTCCAAATTTTCGCAGTTCTGATGCTCGAAACGAATAACTAGAACGGCCTAGGGGAAAACTACTCATACCGTTGTAATGGGGCTAGTTTCTACTTTCACATGCAACAGAAACTTTGCGGATTGGTCAATCCGTTCGCGAGATATGGCAGTTTTGGGGTAAGAAACAGTTGAGAAACTCCAAATTTTCGCAGTTCTGATGCTCGAAACGAATAACTAGAACGGCCTAGGGGAAAACTACTCATACCGTTGTAATGGGGCTAGTTTCTACTTTCAGATGCAACAGAAACTTTGCGGATTGGTCAATCCGTTCGCGAGATATGGCAGTTTTGGGGTAAGAAACGCTTGAGAAACTCCAAATTTTCGCAGTTCTGATGCTCGAAACGAATAACTAGAACGGCCTAGGGGAAAACTACTCATACCGTTGTAATGGGGCGAGTTTCTACTTTCAGATGCAACAGAAACTTTGCGGATTGGTCAATCCGTTCGCGAGATATGGCAGTTTTGAGGTAAGAAACGCTTGAGAAACTCCAAATTTTCGCAGTTCTGATGCTCGAAACGAATAACTAGAACGGTCTAGGGGAAAACTACTCATACCGTTGTAATGGGGATAGTTTCTACTTTCAGATGCAACAGAAACTTTGCGGATTGGTCAATCCGTTCGCGAGATATGGCAGTTTTGGGGTAAGAAACGCTTGAGAAACTCCAAATTTTCGCAGTTCTGATGCTCGAAACGAATAACTAGAACGGCCTAGGGGAAAACTACTCATACCGTTGTAATGGGGCGTGTTTCTACTTTCAGATGCAACAGAAACTTTGCGGATTGGTCAATCCGTTCGCGAGATATGGCAGTTTTGAGGTAAGAAACGCTTGAGAAACTCCAAATTTTCGCAGTTCTGATGCTCGAAACGAATAACTAGAACGGTCTAGGGGAAAACTACTCATAACGTTGTAATGGGGCTAGTTTCTACTTTCAGATGCAACAGAAACTTTTCGGATTGGTCAATCCGTTCGCGAGATATGGCAGTTTTGAGGTAAGAAACGCTTGAGAAACTCCAAATTTTCGCAGTTCTGATGCTCGAAACGAATAACTAGAACGGCCTAGGGGAAAACTACTCATACCGTTGTAATGGGGCTAGTTTCTACTTTCACATGCAACAGAAACTTTGCGGATTGGTCAATCCGTTCGCGAGATATGGCAGTTTTGGGGTAAGAAACAGTTGAGAAACTCCAAATTTTCGCAGTTCTGATGCTCGAAACGAATAACTAGAACGGTCTAGGGGAAAACTACTCATACCGTTGTAATGGGGCTAGTTTCTACTTTCAGATGCAACAGAAACTTTGCGGATTGGTCAATCCGTTCGCGAGATATGGCAGTTTTGGGGTAAGAAACAGTTGAGAAACTCCAAATTTTCGCAGTTCTGATGCTCGAAACGAATAACTAGAACGGTCTAGGGGAAAACTACTCATACCGTTGTAATGGGGCTAGTTTCTACTTTCAGATGCAACAGAAACTTTTCGGATTGGTCAATCCGTTCGCGAGATATGGCAGTTTTGGGGTAAGAAACAGTTGAGAAACTCCAAATTTTCGCAGTTCTGATGCTCGAAACGAATAACTAGAACGGCCCAGGGGAAAACTACTCATACCGTTGTAATGGGGCTAGTTTCTACTTTCAGATGCAACAGAAACTTTGCGGATTGGTCAATCCGTTCGCGAGATATGGCAGTTTTGAGGTAAGAAACGCTTGAGAAACTCCAAATTTTCGCAGTTCTGCTGCTCGAAACGAATAACTAGAACGGTCTAGGGGAAAACTACTCATGCCGTTGTAATGGGGCTAGTTTCTACTTTCAGATGCAACAGAAACTTTGCGGATTGGTCAATCCGTTCGCGAGATATGGCAGTTTTGAGGTAAGAAACGCTTGAGAAACTCCAAGTTTTCGCAGTTCTGATGCTCGAAACGAATAACAAGAACGGTCTAGGGGAAAACTACTCATACCGTTATAATGGGGCTAGTTTCTACTTTCAGATGCAACAGAAACTTTGCGGATTGGTCAATCCGTTCGCGAGATATGGCAGTTTTGGGGTAAGAAACAGTTGAGAAACTCCAAATTTTCGCAGTTCTGATGCTCGAAACGAATAACTAGAACGGTCTAGGGGAAAACTACTCATACCGTTGTAATGGGGCTAGTTTCTACTTTCAGATGCAACAGAAACTTTTCGGATTGGTCAATCCGTTCGCGAGATATGGCAGTTTTGAGGTAAGGAACGCTGGAGAAACTCCAAATTTTCGCAGTTCTGATGCTCGAAACGAATAACTAGAACGGTCTAGGGGAAAACTACTCATACCGTTGTAATGGGGCTAGTTTCTACTTTCAGATGCAACAGAAACTTTGCGGATTGGTCAATCCGTTCGCGAGATATGGCAGTTTTGATGTAAGAAACGCTTGAGAAACTCCAAGTTTTCGCAGTTCTGATGCTCGAAACGAATAACTAGAACGGTCTAGGGGAAAACTACTCATACCGTTATAATGGGGCTAGTTTCTACTTTCAGATGCAACAGAAACTTTGCGGATTGGTCAATCCGTTCTCGAGATATGGCAGTTTTGGGGTAAGAAACAGTTGAGAAACTCCAAATTTTCGCAGTTCTGATGCTCGAAACGAATAACTAGAACGGTCTAGGGGAAAACTACTCATACCGTTGTAATGGGGCTAGTTTCTACTTTCAGATGCAACAGAAACTTTGCGGATTGGTCAATCCGTTCGCGAGAAATGGCAGTTTTGAGGTAAGAAACGCTTGAGAAACTCCAAGTTTTCGCAGTTCTGATGCTCGAAACGAATAACTAGAACGGTCTAGGGGAAAACTACTCATACCGTTATAATGGGGCTAGTTTCTACTTTCAGATGCAACAGAAACTTTGCGGATTGGTCAATCCGTTCGCGAGATATGGCAGTTTTGGGGTAAGAAACGCTTGAGAAACTCAAAATTTTCGCAGTTCTGATGCTCGAAACGAATAACTAGAACGGTCTAGGGGAAAACTACTCATACCGTTCTAATGGGGCTAGTCTCTACTTTCAGATGCAACAGAAACTTTGCGGATTGGTCAATCCGTTCGCGAGAAATGGCAGTTTTGAGGTAAGAAACGCTTGAGAAACTCCAAGTTTTCGCAGTTCTGATGCTCGAAACGAATAACTAGAACGGTCTAGGGGAAAACTACTCATACCGTTATAATGGGGCTAGTTTCTACTTTCAGATGCAACAGAAACTTTGCGGATTGGTCAATCCGTTCGCGAGATATGGCAGTTTTGGGGTAAGAAACGCTTGAGAAACTCAAAATTTTCGCAGTTCTGATGCTCGAAACGAATAACTAGAACGGTCTAGGGGAAAACTACTCATACCGTTCTAATGGGGCTAGTTTCTACTTTCAGATGCAACAGAAACTTTGCGGATTGGTCAATCCGTTCGCGAGATATGGCAGTTTTGGGGTAAGAAACGCTTGAGAAACTCCAAATTTTCGCAGTTCTGATGCTCGAAACGAATAACTAGAACGGTCTAGGGGAAAACTACTCATACCGTTGTAATGGGGCTAGTTTCTACTTTCAGATGCAACAGAAACTTTGCGGATTGGTCAATCCGTTCGCGAGATATGGCAGTTTTGAGGTAAGAAACGCTTGAGAAACTCCAAGTTTTCGCAGTTCTGATGCTCGAAACGAATAACTAGAACGGTCTAGGGGAAAACTACTCATACCGTTCTAATGGGGCTAGTTTCTACTTTCAGATGCAACAGAAACTTTGCGGATTGGTCAATCCGTTCGCGAGATATGGCAGTTTTGGGGTAAGAAACAGTTGAGAAACTCCAAATTTTCGCAGTTCTGATGCTCGAAACGAATAACTAGAACGGTCTAGGGGAAAACTACTCATACCGTTGTAATGGGGCTAGTTTCTACTTTCAGATGCAACAGAAACTTTGCGGATGGTCAATCCGTTCGCGAGATATGGCAGTTTTGAGGTAAGAAACGCTTGAGAAACTCCAAATTTTCGCAGTTCTGATGCTCGAAACGAATAACTAGAACGGTCTAGGGGAAAACTACTCATAACGTTGTAATGGGGCTAGTTTCTACTTTCAGATGCAACAGAAACTTTGCGGATTGGTCAATCCGTTCGCGAGATATGGCAATTTTGGGGTAAGAAACAGTTGAGAAACTCCAAATTTTCGCAGTTCTGATGCTCGAAACGAATAACTAGAACGGCCTAGGGGAAAACTACTCATACCGTTGTAATGGGGCTAGTTTCTACTTTCAGATGCAACAGAAACTTTGCGGATTGGTCAATCCGTTCGCGAGATATGGCAGTTTTGAGGTAAGAAACGCTTGAGAAACTCCAAATTTTCGCAGTTCTGCTGCTCGAAACGAATAACTAGAACGGTCTAGGGGAAAACTACTCATACCGTTGTAATGGGGCTAGTTTCTACTTTCAGATGCAACAGAAACTTTGCGGATTGGTCAATCCGTTCGCGAGATATGGCAGTTTTGAGGTAAGAAACGCTTGAGAAACTCCAAGTTTTCGCAGTTCTGATGCTCGAAACGAATAACTAGAACGGTCTAGGGGAAAACTACTCATACCGTTCTAATGGGGCTAGTTTCTACTTTCAGATGCAACAGAAACTTTGCGGATTGGTCAATCCGTTCGCGAGATATGGCAGTTTTGAGGTAAGAAACGCTTGAGAAACTCCAAGTTTTCGCAGTTCTGATGCTCGAAACGAATAACTAGAACGGTCTAGGGGAAAACTACTCATACCGTTATAATGGGGCTAGTTTCTACTTTCAGATGCAACAGAAACTTTGCGGATTGGTCAATCCGTTCGCGAGATATGGCAGTTTTGGGGTAAGAAACAGTTGAGAAACTCCAAATTTTCGCAGTTCTGATGCTCGAAACGAATAACTAGAACGGTCTAGGGGAAAACTACTCATACCGTTGTAATGGGGCTAGTTTCTACTTTCAGATGCAACAGAAACTTTGCGGATTGGTCAATCCGTTCGCGAGATATGGCAGTTTTGAGGTAAGAAACGCTTGAGAAACTCCAAATTTTCGCAGTTCTGCTGCTCGAAACGAATAACTAGAACGGCCTAGGGGAAAACTACTCATGCCGTTGTAATGGGGCTAGTTTCTACTTTCAGATGCAACAGAAACTTTGCGGATTTGTCAATCCGTTCGCGAGATATGGCAGTTTTGAGGTAAGAAACGCTTGAGAAACTCCAAGTTTTCGCAGTTCTGATGCTCGAAACGAATAACTAGAACGGTCTAGGGGAAAACTACTCATACCGTTGTAATGGGGCTAGTTTCTACTTTCACATGCAACAGAAACTTTGCGGATTGGTCAATGCGTTCGCGAGATATGGCAGTTTTGGGGTAAGAAACAGTTGAGAAACTCCAAATTTTCGCAGTTCTGATGCTCGAAACGAATAACTAGAACGGCCTAGGGGAAAACTACTCATACCGTTGTAATGGGGCTAGTTTCTACTTTCAGATGCAACAGAAACTTTGCGGATTGGTCAATCCGTTCGCGAGATATGGCAGTTTTGAGGTAAGAAACGCTTGAGAAACTCCAAATTTTCGCAGTTCTGCTGCTCGAAACGAATAACTAGAACGGTCTAGGGGAAAACTACTCATACCGTTGTAATGGGGCGAGTTTCTACTTTCAGATGCAACAGAAACTTTGCGGATTGGTCAATCCGTACGCGAGATATGGCAGTTTTGAGGTAAGAAACGCTTGAGAAACTCCAAATTTTCGCAGTTCTGATGCTCGAAACGAATAACTAGAACGGTCTAGGGGAAAACTACTCATAACGTTGTAATGGGGCTAGTTTCTACTTTCAGATGCAACAGAAACTTTTCGGATTGGTCAATCCGTTCGCGAGATATGGCAGTTTTGAGGTAAGAAGCGCTTGAGAAACTCCAAATTTTCGCAGTTCTGATGCTCGAAACGAATAACTAGAACGGCCTAGGGGAAAACTACTCATACCGTTGTAATGGGGCTAGTTTCTACTTTCACATGCAACAGAAACTTTGCGGATTGGTCAATCCGTTCGCGAGATATGGCAGTTTTGGGGTAAGAAACAGTTGAGAAACTCCAAAATTTCGCAGTTCTGATGCTCGAAACGAATAACTAGAACGGTCTAGGGGAAAACTACTCATACCGTTGTAATGGGGCTAGTTTCTACTTTCAGATGCAACAGAAACTTTGCGGATTGGTCAATCCGTTCGCGAGATATGGCAGTTTTGGGGTAAGAAACAGTTGAGAAACTCCAAATTTTCGCAGTTCTGATGCTCGAAACGAATAACTAGAACGGTCTAGGGGAAAACTACTCATACCGTTGTAATGGGGCTAGTTTCTACTTTCAGATGCAACAGAAACTTTTCGGATTGGTCAATCCGTTCGCGAGATATGGCAGTTTTGGGGTAAGAAACAGTTGAGAAACTCCAAATTTTCGCAGTTCTGATGCTCGAAACGAATAACTAGAACGGCCTAGGGGAAAACTACTCATACCGTTGTAATGGGGCTAGTTTCTACTTTAAGATGCAACAGAAACTTTGCGGATTGGTCAATCCGTTCGCGAGATATGGCAGTTTTGAGGTAAGAAACGCTTGAGAAACTCCAAATTTTCGCAGTTCTGCTGCTCGAAACGAATAACTAGAACGGTCTAGGGGAAAACTACTCATGCCGTTGTAATGGGGCTAGTTTCTACATTCAGATGCAACAGAAACCTCGCGGATTGGTCAATCCGTTCGCGAGATATGGCAGTTTTGAGGTAAGAAACGCTTGAGAAACTCCAAATTTTCGCAGTTCTGATGCTCGAAACGAATAACTAGAACGGCCTAGGGGAAAACTACTCATACCGTTGTAATGGGGCTAGTTTCTACTTTCAGATGCAACAGAAACTTTGCGGATTGGTCAATCCGTTCGCGAGATATGGCAGTTTTGAGGTAAGAAACGCTTGAGAAACTCCAAATTTTCGCAGTTCTGCTGCTCGAAACGAATAACTAGAACGGTCTAGGGGAAAACTACTCATACCGTTGTAATGGGGCGAGTTTCTACTTTCAGATGCAACAGAAACTTTGCGGATTGGTCAATCCGTTCGCGAGATATGGCAGTTTTGGGGTAAGAAACAGTTGAGAAACTCCAAATTTTCGCAGTTCTGATGCTCGAAACGAATAACTAGAACGGCCTAGGGGAAAACTACTCATACCGTTGTAATCGGGCTAGTTTCTACTTTCAGATGCAACAGAAACTTTGCGGATTGGTCAATCCGTTCGCGAGATATGGCAGTTTTGAGGTAAGAAACGCTTGAGAAACTCCAAATTTTCGCAGTTCTGCTGCTCGAAACGAATAACTAGAACGGTCTAGGGGAAAACTACTCATGCCGTTGTAATGGGGCTAGTTTCTACTTTCAGATGCAACAGAAACCTCGCGGATTGGTCAATCCGTTCGCGAGATATGGCAGTTTTGAGGTAAGAAACGCTTGAGAAACTCCAAGTTTTCGCAGTTCTGATGCTCGAAACGAATAACTAGAACGGTCTAGGGGAAAACTACTCATACCGTTGTAATGGGGCTAGTTTCTACTTTCAGATGCAACAGAAACTTTGCGGATTGGTCAATCCGTTCGCGAGATATGGCAGTTTTGAGGTAAGAAACGCTTGAGAAACTCCAAGTTTTCGCAGTTCTGATGCTCGAAACGAATAACTAGAACGGTCTAGGGGAAAACTACTCATACCGTTATAATGGGGCTAGTTTCTACTTTGAGATGCAACAGAAACTTTGCGGATTGGTCAATCCGTTCGCGAGATATGGCAGTTTTGAGGTAAGAAACGCTTGAGAAACTCCAAATTTTCGCAGTTCTGCTGCTCGAAACGAATAACTAGAACGGCCTAGGGGAAAACTACTCATACCGTTGTAATGGGGCGAGTATCTACTTTCAGATGCAACAGAAACTTTGCGGATTGGTCAATCCGTTCGCGAGATATGGCAGTTTTGAGGTAAGAAACGCTTGAGAAACTCCAAATTTTCGCAGTTCTGCTGCTCGAAACGAATAACTAGAACGGTCTAGGGGAAAACTACTCATGCCGTTGTAATGGGGCTAGTTTCTACTTTCAGATGCAACAGAAACTTTGCGGATTGGTCAATCCGTTCGCGAGATATGGCAGTTTTGAGGTAAGAAACGCTTGAGAAACTCCAAGTTTTCGCAGTTCTGATGCTCGAAACGAATAACTAGAACGGTCTAGGGGAAAACTACTCATACCGTTATAATGGGGCTAGTTTCTACTTTCAGATGCAACAGAAACTTTGCGGATTGGTCAATCCGTTCGCGAGATATGGCAGTTTTGGGGTAAGAAACAGTTGAGAAACTCCAAATTTTCGCAGTTCTGATGCTCGAAACGAATAACTAGAACGGTCTAGGGGAAAACTACTCATACCGTTGTAATGGGGCTAGTTTCTACTTTCAGATGCAACAGAAACTTTGCGGATTGGTCAATCCGTTCGCGAGATATGGCAGTTTTGAGGTAAGAAACGCTTGAGAAACTCCAAGTTTTCGCAGTTCTGATGCTCGAAACGAATAACTAGAACGGTCTAGGGGAAAACTACTCATACCGTTATAATGGGGCTAGTTTCTACTTTTAGATGCAACAGAAACTTTGCGGATTGGTCAATCCGTTCGCGAGATATGGCAGTTTTGAGGTAAGAAACGCTTGAGAAACTCCAAATTTTCGCAGTTCTGCTGCTCGAAACGAATAACTAGAACGGCCTAGGGGAAAACTACTCATACCGTTGTAATGGGGCGAGTTTCTACTTTCAGATGCAACAGAAACTTTGCGGATTGGTCAATCCGTTCGCGAGATATGGCAGTTTTGAGGTAAGAAACGCTTGAGAAACTCCAAATTTTCGCAGTTCTGATGCTCGAAACGAATAACTAGAACGGTCTAGGGGAAAACTACTCATACCGTTGTAATGGGGATAGTTTCTACTTTCAGATGCAACAGAAACTTTGCGGATTGGTCAATCCGTTCGCGAGATATGGCAGTTTTGGGGTAAGAAACAGTTGAGAAACTCCAAATTTTCGCAGTTCTGATGCTCGAAACGAATAACTAGAACGGTCTAGGGGAAAACTACTCATAACGTTGTAATGGGGCTAGTTTCTACTTTCAGATGCAACAGAAACTTTGCGGATTGGTCAATCCGTTCGCGAGAAATGGCAGTTTTGAGGTAAGAAACGCTTGAGAAACTCCAAGTTTTCGCAGTTCTGATGCTCGAAACGAATAACTAGAACGGTCTAGGGGAAAACTACTCATACCGTTATAATGGGGCTAGTTTCTACTTTCAGATGCAACAGAAACTTTGCGGATTGGTCAATCCGTTCGCGAGATATGGCAGATTTGGGGTAAGAAACGCTTGAGAAACTCCAAATTTTCGCAGTTCTGATGCTCGAAACGAATAACTAGAACGGCCTAGGGGAAAACTACTCATACCGTTGTAATGGGGCGAGTTTCTACTTTCAGATGCCACAGAAACTTTTCGGATTGGTCAATCCGTTCGCGAGGTATGGCAGTTTTGAGGTAAGAAACGCTTGAGAAACTCCAAATTTTCGCAGTTCTGATGCTCGAAACGAATAACTAGAACGGCCTAGGGGAAAACTACTCATACCGTTGTAATGGGGCTAGTTTCTACTTTCACATGCAACAGAAACTTTGCGGATTGGTCAATCCGTTCGCGAGATATGGCAGTTTTGGGGTAAGAAACAGTTGAGAAACTCCAAATTTTCGCAGTTCTGATGCTCGAAACGAATAACTAGAACGGCCTAGGGGAAAACTACTCATACCGTTGTAATGGGGCTAGTTTCTACTTTCAGATGCAACAGAAACTTTGCGGATTGGTCAATCCGTTCGCGAGATATGGCAGATTTGGGGTAAGAAACGCTTGAGAAACTCCAAATTTTCGCAGTTCTGATGCTCGAAACGAATAACTAGAACGGTCTAGGGGAAAACTACTCATACCGTTGTAATGGGGATAGTTTCTACTTTCAGATGCAACAGAAACTTTGCGGATTGGTCAATCCGTTCGCGAGATATGGCAGCTTTGAGGTAAGAAACGCTTGAGAAACTCCAAATTTTCGCAGTTCTGATGCTCGAAACGAATAACTAGAACGGCCTAGGGGAAAACTACTCATACCGTTGTAATGGGGCGTGTTTCTACTTTCAGATGCAACAGAAACTTTGCGGATTGGTCAATCCGTTCGCGAGATATGGCAGTTTTGAGGTAAGAAACGCTTGAGAAACTCCAAATTTTCGCAGTTCTGATGCTCGAAACGAATAACTAGAACGGTCTAGGGGAAAACTACTCATAACGTTGTAATGGGGCTAGTTTCTACTTTCAGATGCAACAGAAACTTTTCGGATTGGTCAATCCGTTCGCGAGATATGGCAGTTTTGAGGTAAGAAACGCTTGAGAAACTCCAAATTTTCGCAGTTCTGATGCTCGAAACGAATAACTAGAACGGCCTAGGGGAAAACTACTCATACCGTTGTAATGGGGCTAGTTTCTACTTTCACATGCAACAGAAACTTTGCGGATTGGTCAATCCGTTCGCGAGATATGGCAGTTTTGGGGTAAGAAACAGTTGAGAAACTCCAAATTTTCGCAGTTCTGATGCTCGAAACGAATAACTAGAACGGTCTAGGGGAAAACTACTCATACCGTTGTAATGGGGCTAGTTTCTACTTTCAGATGCAACAGAAACTTTGCGGATTGGTCAATCCGTTCGCGAGATATGGCAGTTTTGGGGTAAGAAACAGTTGAGAAACTCCAAATTTTCGCAGTTCTGATGCTCGAAACGAATAACTAGAACGGTCTAGGGGAAAACTACTCATACCGTTGTAATGGGGCTAGTTTCTACTTTCAGATGCAACAGAAACTTTTCGGATTGGTCAATCCGTTCGCGAGATATGGCAGTTTTGGGGTAAGAAACAGTTGAGAAACTCCAAATTTTCGCAGTTCTGATGCTCGAAACGAATAACTAGAACGGCCCAGGGGAAAACTACTCATACCGTTGTAATGGGGCTAATTTCTACTTTCAGATGCAACAGAAACTTTGCGGATTGGTCAATCCGTTCGCGAGATATGGCAGTTTTGAGGTAAGAAACGCTTGAGAAACTCCAAATTTTCGCAGTTCTGCTGCTCGAAACGAATAACTAGAACGGTCTAGGGGAAAACTACTCATGCCGTTGTAATGGGGCTAGTTTCTACTTTCAGATGCAACAGAAACTTTGCGGATTGGTCAATCCGTTCGCGAGATATGGCAGTTTTGAGGTAAGAAACGCTTGAGAAACTCCAAGTTTTCGCAGTTCTGATGCTCGAAACGAATAACAAGAACGGTCTAGGGGAAAACTACTCATACCGTTATAATGGGGCTAGTTTCTACTTTCAGATGCAACAGAAACTTTGCGGATTGGTCAATCCGTTCGCGAGATATGGCAGTTTTGGGGTAAGAAACAGTTGAGAAACTCCAAATTTTCGCAGTTCTGATGCTCGAAACGAATAACTAGAACGGTCTAGGGGAAAACTACTCATACCGTTGTAATGGGGCTAGTTTCTACTTTCAGATGCAACAGAAACTTTTCGGATTGGTCAATCCGTTCGCGAGATATGGCAGTTTTGAGGTAAGGAACGCTGGAGAAACTCCAAATTTTCGCAGTTCTGATGCTCGAAACGAATAACTAGAACGGTCTAGGGGAAAACTACTCATACCGTTGTAATGGGGCTAGTTTCTACTTTCAGATGCAACAGAAACTTTGCGGATTGGTCAATCCGTTCGCGAGATATGGCAGTTTTGATGTAAGAAACGCTTGAGAAACTCCAAGTTTTCGCAGTTCTGATGCTCGAAACGAATAACTAGAACGGTCTAGGGGAAAACTACTCATACCGTTATAATGGGGCTAGTTTCTACTTTCAGATGCAACAGAAACTTTGCGGATTGGTCAATCCGTTCTCGAGATATGGCAGTTTTGGGGTAAGAAACAGTTGAGAAACTCCAAATTTTCGCAGTTCTGATGCTCGAAACGAATAACTAGAACGGTCTAGGGGAAAACTACTCATACCGTTGTAATGGGGCTAGTTTCTACTTTCAGATGCAACAGAAACTTTGCGGATTGGTCAATCCGTTCGCGAGAAATGGCAGTTTTGAGGTAAGAAACGCTTGAGAAACTCCAAGTTTTCGCAGTTCTGATGCTCGAAACGAATAACTAGAACGGTCTAGGGGAAAACTACTCATACCGTTATAATGGGGCTAGTTTCTACTTTCAGATGCAACAGAAACTTTGCGGATTGGTCAATCCGTTCGCGAGATATGGCAGTTTTGGGGTAAGAAACGCTTGAGAAACTCAAAATTTTCGCAGTTCTGATGCTCGAAACGAATAACTAGAACGGGCTAGGGGAAAACTACTCATACCGTTCTAATGGGGCTAGTCTCTACTTTCAGATGCAACAGAAACTTTGCGGATTGGTCAATCCGTTCGCGAGAAATGGCAGTTTTGAGGTAAGAAACGCTTGAGAAACTCCAAGTTTTCGCAGTTCTGATGCTCGAAACGAATAACTAGAACGGTCTAGGGGAAAACTACTCATACCGTTCTAATGGGGCTAGTTTCTACTTTCAGATGCAACAGAAACTTTGCGGATTGGTCAATCCGTTCGCGAGATATGGCAGTTTTGGGGTAAGAAACAGTTGAGAAACTCCAAATTTTCGCAGTTCTGATGCTCGAAACGAATAACTAGAACGGTCTAGGGGAAAACTACTCATACCGTTGTAATGGGGCTAGTTTCTACTTTCAGATGCAACAGAAACTTTGCGGATTGGTCAATCCGTTCGCGAGATATGGCAGTTTTGAGGTAAGAAACGCTTGAGAAACTCCAAATTTTCGCAGTTCTGATGCTCGAAACGAATAACTAGAACGGTCTAGGGGAAAACTACTCATAACGTTGTAATGGGGCTAGTTTCTACTTTCAGATGCAACAGAAACTTTGCGGATTGGTCAATCCGTTCGCGAGATATGGCAGTTTTGGGGTAAGAAACAGTTGAGAAACTCCAAATTTTCGCAGTTCTGATGCTCGAAACGAATAACTAGAACGGCCTAGGGGAAAACTACTCATACCGTTGTAATGGGGCTAGTTTCTACTTTCAGATGCAACAGAAACTTTGCGGATTGGTCAATCCGTTCGCGAGATATGGCAGTTTTGAGGTAAGAAACGCTTGAGAAACTCCAAGTTTTCGCAGTTCTGATGCTCGAAACGAATAACTAGAACGGTCTAGGGGAAAACTACTCATACCGTTCTAATGGGGCTAGTTTCTACTTTCAGATGCAACAGAAACTTTGCGGATTGGTCAATCCGTTCGCGAGATATGGCAGTTTTGAGGTAAGAAACGCTTGAGAAACTCCAAGTTTTCGCAGTTCTGATGCTCGAAACGAATAACTAGAACGGTCTAGGGGAAAACTACTCATACCGTTATAATGGGGCTAGTTTCTACTTTCAGATGCAACAGAAACTTTGCGGATTGGTCAATCCGTTCGCGAGATATGGCAGTTTTGGGGTAAGAAACAGTTGAGAAACTCCAAATTTTCGCAGTTCTGATGCTCGAAACGAATAACTAGAACGGTCTAGGGGAAAACTACTCATACCGTTGTAATGGGGCTAGTTTCTACTTTCAGATGCAACAGAAACTTTGCGGATTGGTCAATCCGTTCGCGAGATATGGCAGTTTTGAGGTAAGAAACGCTTGAGAAACTCCAAATTTTCGCAGTTCTGCTGCTCGAAACGAATAACTAGAACGGCCTAGGGGAAAACTACTCATGCCGTTGTAATGGGGCTAGTTTCTACTTTCAGATGCAACAGAAACTTTGCGGATTGGTCAATCCGTTCGCGAGATATGGCAGTTTTGAGGTAAGAAACGCTTGAGAAACTCCAAGTTTTCGCAGTTCTGATGCTCGAAACGAATAACTAGAACCGTCTAGGGGAAAACTACTCATACCGTTATAATGGGGGTAGTTTCTACTTTCAGATGCAACAGAAACTTTGCGGATTGGTCAATCCGTTCGCGAGATATGGCAGTTTTGGGGTAAGAAACAGTTGAGAAACTCCAAATTTTCGCAGTTCTGATGCTCGAAACGAATAACTAGAACGGTCTAGGGGAAAACTACTCATACCGTTGTAATGGGGCTAGTTTCTACTTTCACATGCAACAGAAACTTTGCGGATTGGTCAATGCGTTCGCGAGATATGGCAGTTTTGGGGTAAGAAACAGTTGAGAAACTCCAAATTTTCGCAGTTCTGATGCTCGAAACGAATAACTAGAACGGCCTAGGGGAAAACTACTCATACCGTTGTAATGGGGCTAGTTTCTACTTTCAGATGCAACAGAAACTTTGCGGATTGGTCAATCCGTTCGCGAGATATGGCAGTTTTGAGGTAAGAAACGCTTGAGAAACTCCAAATTTTCGCAGTTCTGCTGCTCGAAACGAATAACTAGAACGGTCTAGGGGAAAACTACTCATACCGTTGTAATGGGGCGAGTTTCTACTTTCAGATGCAACAGAAACTTTGCGGATTGGTCAATCCGTACGCGAGATATGGCAGTTTTGAGGTAAGAAACGCTTGAGAAACTCCAAATTTTCGCAGTTCTGATGCTCGAAACGAATAACTAGAACGGTCTAGGGGAAAACTACTCATAACGTTGTAATGGGGCTAGTTTCTACTTTCAGATGCAACAGAAACTTTTCGGATTGGTCAATCCGTTCGCGAGATATGGCAGTTTTGAGGTAAGAAGCGCTTGAGAAACTCCAAATTTTCGCAGTTCTGATGCTCGAAACGAATAACTAGAACGGCCTAGGGGAAAACTACTCATACCGTTGTAATGGGGCTAGTTTCTACTTTCACATGCAACAGAAACTTTGCGGATTGGTCAATCCGTTCGCGAGATATGGCAGTTTTGGGGTAAGAAACAGTTGAGAAACTCCAAAATTTCGCAGTTCTGATGCTCGAAACGAATAACTAGAACGGTCTAGGGGAAAACTACTCATACCGTTGTAATGGGGCTAGTTTCTACTTTCAGATGCAACAGAAACTTTGCGGATTGGTCAATCCGTTCGCGAGATATGGCAGTTTTGGGGTAAGAAACAGTTGAGAAACTCCAAATTTTCGCAGTTCTGATGCTCGAAACGAATAACTAGAACGGTCTAGGGGAAAACTACTCATACCGTTGTAATGGGGCTAGTTTCTACTTTCAGATGCAACAGAAACTTTTCGGATTGGTCAATCCGTTCGCGAGATATGGCAGTTTTGGGGTAAGAAACAGTTGAGAAACTCCAAATTTTCGCAGTTCTGATGCTCGAAACGAATAACTAGAACGGCCTAGGGGAAAACTACTCATACCGTTGTAATGGGGCTAGTTTCTACTTTCAGATGCAACAGAAACTTTGCGGATTGGTCAATCCGTTCGCGAGATATGGCAGTTTTGAGGTAAGAAACGCTTGAGAAACTCCAAATTTTCGCAGTTCTGCTGCTCGAAACGAATAACTAGAACGGTCTAGGGGAAAACTACTCATGCCGTTGTAATGGGGCTAGTTTCTACATTCAGATGCAACAGAAACCTCGCGGATTGGTCAATCCGTTCGCGAGATATGGCAGTTTTGAGGTAAGAAACGCTTGAGAAACTCCAAATTTTCGCAGTTCTGATGCTCGAAACGAATAACTAGAACGGCCTAGGGGAAAACTACTCATACCGTTGTAATGGGGCTAGTTTCTACTTTCAGATGCAACAGAAACTTTGCGGATTGGTCAATCCGTTCGCGAGATATGGCAGTTTTGAGGTAAGAAACGCTTGAGAAACTCCAAATTTTCGCAGTTCTGCTGCTCGAAACGAATAACTAGAACGGTCTAGGGGAAAACTACTCATACCGTTGTAATGGGGCGAGTTTCTACTTTCAGATGCAACAGAAACTTTGCGGATTGGTCAATCCGTTCGCGAGATATGGCAGTTTTGGGGTAAGAAACAGTTGAGAAACTCCAAATTTTCGCAGTTCTGATGCTCGAAACGAATAACTAGAACGGCCTAGGGGAAAACTACTCATACCGTTGTAATCGGGCTAGTTTCTACTTTCAGATGCAACAGAAACTTTGCGGATTGGTCAATCCGTTCGCGAGATATGGCAGTTTTGAGGTAAGAAACGCTTGAGAAACTCCAAATTTTCGCAGTTCTGCTGCTCGAAACGAATAACTAGAACGGTCTAGGGGAAAACTACTCATGCCGTTGTAATGGGGCTAGTTTCTACTTTCAGATGCAACAGAAACCTCGCGGATTGGTCAATCCGTTCGCGAGATATGGCAGTTTTGAGGTAAGAAACGCTTGAGAAACTCCAAGTTTTCGCAGTTCTGATGCTCGAAACGAATAACTAGAACGGTCTAGGGGAAAACTACTCATACCGTTGTAATGGGGCTAGTTTCTACTTTCAGATGCAACAGAAACTTTGCGGATTGGTCAATCCGTTCGCGAGATATGGCAGTTTTGAGGTAAGAAACGCTTGAGAAACTCCAAGTTTTCGCAGTTCTGATGCTCGAAACGAATAACTAGAACGGTCTAGGGGAAAACTACTCATACCGTTATAATGGGGCTAGTTTCTACTTTTAGATGCAACAGAAACTTTGCGGATTGGTCAATCCGTTCGCGAGATATGGCAGTTTTGAGGTAAGAAACGCTTGAGAAACTCCAAATTTTCGCAGTTCTGCTGCTCGAAACGAATAACTAGAACGGCCTAGGGGAAAACTACTCATACCGTTGTAATGGGGCGAGTTTCTACTTTCAGATGCAACAGAAACTTTGCGGATTGGTCAATCCGTTCGCGAGATATGGCAGTTTTGAGGTAAGAAACGCTTGAGAAACTCCAAATTTTCGCAGTTCTGCTGCTCGAAACGAATAACTAGAACGGTCTAGGGGAAAACTACTCATGCCGTTGTAATGGGGCTAGTTTCTACTTTCAGATGCAACAGAAACTTTGCGGATTGGTCAATCCGTTCGCGAGATATGGCAGTTTTGAGGTAAGAAACGCTTGAGAAACTCCAAGTTTTCGCAGTTCTGATGCTCGAAACGAATAACTAGAACGGTCTAGGGGAAAACTACTCATACCGTTGTAATGGGGCTAGTTTCTACTTTCAGATGCAACAGAAACTTTGCGGATTGGTCAATCCGTTCGCGAGATATGGCAGTTTTGAGGTAAGAAACGCTTGAGAAACTCCAAGTTTTCGCAGTTCTGATGCTCGAAACGAATAACTAGAACGGTCTAGGGGAAAACTACTCATACCGTTATAATGGGGCTAGTTTCTACTTTTAGATGCAACAGAAACTTTGCGGATTGGTCAATCCGTTCGCGAGATATGGCAGTTTTGAGGTAAGAAACGCTTGAGAAACTCCAAATTTTCGCAGTTCTGCTGCTCGAAACGAATAACTAGAACGGCCTAGGGGAAAACTACTCATACCGTTGTAATGGGGCGAGTTTCTACTTTCAGATGCAACAGAAACTTTGCGGATTGGTCAATCCGTTCGCGAGATATGGCAGTTTTGAGGTAAGAAACGCTTGAGAAACTCCAAATTTTCGCAGTTCTGATGCTCGAAACGAATAACTAGAACGGTCTAGGGGAAAACTACTCATACCGTTGTAATGGGGATAGTTTCTACTTTCAGATGCAACAGAAACTTTGCGGATTGGTCAATCCGTTCGCGAGATATGGCAGTTTTGGGGTAAGAAACAGTTGAGAAACTCCAAATTTTCGCAGTTCTGATGCTCGAAACGAATAACTAGAACGGTCTAGGGGAAAACTACTCATACCGTTGTAATGGGGCTAGTTTCTACTTTCAGATGCAACAGAAACTTTGCGGATTGGTCAATCCGTTCGCGAGAAATGGCAGTTTTGAGGTAAGAAACGCTTGAGAAACTCCAAGTTTTCGCAGTTCTGATGCTCGAAACGAATAACTAGAACGGTCTAGGGGAAAACTACTCATACCGTTATAATGGGGCTAGTTTCTACTTTCAGATGCAACAGAAACTTTGCGGATTGGTCAATCCGTTCGCGAGATATGGCAGTTTTGGGGTAAGAAACGCTTGAGAAACTCCAAATTTTCGCAGTTCTGATGCTCGAAACGAATAACTAGAACGGCCTAGGGGAAAACTACTCATACCGTTGTAATGGGGCGAGTTTCTACTTTCAGATGCCACAGAAACTTTGCGGATTGGTCAATCCGTTCGCGAGATATGGCAGTTTTGAGGTAAGAAACGCTTGAGAAACTCCAAATTTTCGCAGTTCTGATGCTCGAAACGAATAACTAGAACGGTCTAGGGGAAAACTACTCATAACGTTGTAATGGGGCTAGTTTCTACTTTCAGATGCAACAGAAACTTTTCGGATTGGTCAATCCGTTCGCGAGGTATGGCAGTTTTGAGGTAAGAAACGCTTGAGAAACTCCAAATTTTCGCAGTTCTGATGCTCGAAACGAATAACTAGAACGGCCTAGGGGAAAACTACTCATACCGTTGTAATGGGGCTAGTTTCTACTTTCAGATGCAACAGAAACTTTGCGGATTGGTCAATCCGTTCGCGAGATATGGCAGTTTTGAGGTAAGAAACGCTTGAGAAACTCCAAATTTTCGCAGTTCTGCTGCTCGAAACGAATAACTAGAACGGTCTAGGGGAAAACTACTCATGCCGTTGTAATGGGGCTAGTTTCTACTTTCAGATGCAACAGAAACTTTGCGGATTGGTCAATCCGTTCGCGAGAAATGGCAGTTTTGAGGTAAGAAACGCTTGAGAAACTCCAAGTTTTCGCAGTTCTGATGCTCGAAACGAATAACTAGAACGGTCTAGGGGAAAACTACTCATACCGTTGTAATGGGGCTAGTTTCTACTTTCAGATGCAACAGAAACTTTGCGGATTGGTCAATCCGTTCGCGAGATATGGCAGTTTTGAGGTAAGAAACGCTTGAGAAACTCCAAATTTTCGCAGTTCTGATGCTCGAAACGAATAACTAGAACGGTCTAGGGGAAAACTACTCATACCGTTATAATGGGGCTAGTTTCTACTTTTAGATGCAACAGAAACTTTGCGGATTGGTCAATCCGTTCGCGAGATATGGCAGTTTTGAGGTAAGAAACGCTTGAGAAACTCCAAATTTTCGCAGTTCTGCTGCTCGAAACGAATAACTAGAACGGCCTAGGGGAAAACTACTCATACCGTTGTAATGGGGCGAGTTTCTACTTTCAGATGCAACAGAAACTTTGCGGATTGGTCAATCCGTTCGCGAGATATGGCAGTTTTGAGGTAAGAAACGCTTGAGAAACTCCAAATTTTCGCAGTTCTGATGCTCGAAACGAATAACTAGAACGGTCTAGGGGAAAACTACTCATACCGTTGTAATGGGGATAGTTTCTACTTTCAGATGCAACAGAAACTTTGCGGATTGGTCAATCCGTTCGCGAGATATGGCAGTTTTGGGGTAAGAAACAGTTGAGAAACTCCAAATTTTCGCAGTTCTGATGCTCGAAACGAATAACTAGAACGGTCTAGGGGAAAACTACTCATACCGTTGTAATGGGGCTAGTTTCTACTTTCAGATGCAACAGAAACTTTGCGGATTGGTCAATCCGTTCGCGAGAAATGGCAGTTTTGAGGTAAGAAACGCTTGAGAAACTCCAAGTTTTCGCAGTTCTGATGCTCGAAACGAATAACTAGAACGGTCTAGGGGAAAACTACTCATACCGTTATAATGGGGCTAGTTTCTACTTTCAGATGCAACAGAAACTTTGCGGATTGGTCAATCCGTTCGCGAGATATGGCAGTTTTGGGGTAAGAAACGCTTGAGAAACTCCAAATTTTCGCAGTTCTGATGCTCGAAACGAATAACTAGAACGGCCTAGGGGAAAACTACTCATACCGTTGTAATGGGGCGAGTTTCTACTTTCAGATGCCACAGAAACTTTGCGGATTGGTCAATCCGTTCGCGAGATATGGCAGTTTTGAGGTAAGAAACGCTTGAGAAACTCCAAATTTTCGCAGTTCTGATGCTCGAAACGAATAACTAGAACGGTCTAGGGGAAAACTACTCATAACGTTGTAATGGGGCTAGTTTCTACTTTCAGATGCAACAGAAACTTTTCGGATTGGTCAATCCGTTCGCGAGGTATGGCAGTTTTGAGGTAAGAAACGCTTGAGAAACTCCAAATTTTCGCAGTTCTGATGCTCGAAACGAATAACTAGAACGGCCTAGGGGAAAACTACTCATACCGTTGTAATGGGGCTAGTTTCTACTTTCAGATGCAACAGAAACTTTGCGGATTGGTCAATCCGTTCGCGAGATATGGCAGTTTTGAGGTAAGAAACGCTTGAGAAACTCCAAATTTTCGCAGTTCTGCTGCTCGAAACGAATAACTAGAACGGTCTAGGGGAAAACTACTCATGCCGTTGTAATGGGGCTAGTTTCTACTTTCAGATGCAACAGAAACTTTGCGGATTGGTCAATCCGTTCGCGAGAAATGGCAGTTTTGAGGTAAGAAACGCTTGAGAAACTCCAAGTTTTCGCAGTTCTGATGCTCGAAACGAATAACTAGAACGGTCTAGGGGAAAACTACTCATACCGTTATAATGGGGCTAGTTCCTACTTTCAGATGCAACAGAAACTTTGCGGATTGGTCAATCCGTTCGCGAGATATGGCAGATTTGGGGTAAGAAACGCTTGAGAAACTCCAAATTTTCGCAGTTCTGATGCTCGAAACGAATAACTAGAACGGCCTAGGGGAAAACTACTCATACCGTTGTAATGGGGCGAGTTTCTACTTTCAGATGCCACAGAAACTTTTCGGATTGGTCAATCCGTTCGCGAGGTATGGCAGTTTTGAGGTAAGAAACGCTTGAGAAACTCCAAATTTTCGCAGTTCTGATGCTCGAAACGAATAACTAGAACGGCCTAGGGGAAAACTACTCATACCGTTGTAATGGGGCTAGTTTCTACTTTCACATGCAACAGAAACTTTGCGGATTGGTCAATCCGTTCGCGAGATATGGCAGTTTTGGGGTAAGAAACAGTTGAGAAACTCCAAATTTTCGCAGTTCTGATGCTCGAAACGAATAACTAGAACGGCCTAGGGGAAAACTACTCATACCGTTGTAATGGGGCTAGTTTCTACTTTCAGATGCAACAGAAACTTTGCGGATTGGTCAATCCGTTCGCGAGATATGGCAGTTTTGGGGTAAGAAACGCTTGAGAAACTCCAAATTTTCGCAGTTCTGATGCTCGAAACGAATAACTAGAACGGCCTAGGGGAAAACTACTCATACCGTTGTAATGGGGCGAGTTTCTACTTTCAGATGCAACAGAAACTTTGCGGATTGGTCAATCCGTTCGCGAGATATGGCAGTTTTGAGGTAAGAAACGCTTGAGAAACTCCAAATTTTCGCAGTTCTGATGCTCGAAACGAATAACTAGAACGGTCTAGGGGAAAACTACTCATACCGTTGTAATGGGGATAGTTTCTACTTTCAGATGCAACAGAAACTTTGCGGATTGGTCAATCCGTTCGCGAGATATGGCAGTTTTGGGGTAAGAAACGCTTGAGAAACTCCAAATTTTCGCAGTTCTGATGCTCGAAACGAATAACTAGAACGGCCTAGGGGAAAACTACTCATACCGTTGTAATGGGGCGTGTTTCTACTTTCAGATGCAACAGAAACTTTGCGGATTGGTCAATCCGTTCGCGAGATATGGCAGTTTTGAGGTAAGAAACGCTTGAGAAACTCCAAATTTTCGCAGTTCTGATGCTCGAAACGAATAACTAGAACGGTCTAGGGGAAAACTACTCATAACGTTGTAATGGGGCTAGTTTCTACTTTCAGATGCAACAGAAACTTTTCGGATTGGTCAATCCGTTCGCGAGATATGGCAGTTTTGAGGTAAGAAACGCTTGAGAAACTCCAAATTTTCGCAGTTCTGATGCTCGAAACGAATAACTAGAACGGCCTAGGGGAAAACTACTCATACCGTTGTAATGGGGCTAGTTTCTACTTTCACATGCAACAGAAACTTTGCGGATTGGTCAATCCGTTCGCGAGATATGGCAGTTTTGGGGTAAGAAACAGTTGAGAAACTCCAAATTTTCGCAGTTCTGATGCTCGAAACGAATAACTAGAACGGTCTAGGGGAAAACTACTCATACCGTTGTAATGGGGCTAGTTTCTACTTTCAGATGCAACAGAAACTTTGCGGATTGGTCAATCCGTTCGCGAGATATGGCAGTTTTGGGGTAAGAAACAGTTGAGAAACTCCAAATTTTCGCAGTTCTGATGCTCGAAACGAATAACTAGAACGGTCTAGGGGAAAACTACTCATACCGTTGTAATGGGGCTAGTTTCTACTTTCAGATGCAACAGAAACTTTTCGGATTGGTCAATCCGTTCGCGAGATATGGCAGTTTTGGGGTAAGAAACAGTTGAGAAACTCCAAATTTTCGCAGTTCTGATGCTCGAAACGAATAACTAGAACGGCCCAGGGGAAAACTACTCATACCGTTGTAATGGGGCTAGTTTCTACTTTCAGATGCAACAGAAACTTTGCGGATTGGTCAATCCGTTCGCGAGATATGGCAGTTTTGAGGTAAGAAACGCTTGAGAAACTCCAAATTTTCGCAGTTCTGCTGCTCGAAACGAATAACTAGAACGGTCTAGGGGAAAACTACTCATGCCGTTGTAATGGGGCTAGTTTCTACTTTCAGATGCAACAGAAACTTCGCGGATTGGTCAATCCGTTCGCGAGATATGGCAGTTTTGAGGTAAGAAACGCTTGAGAAACTCCAAGTTTTCGCAGTTCTGATGCTCGAAACGAATAACAAGAACGGTCTAGGGGAAAACTACTCATACCGTTATAATGGGGCTAGTTTCTACTTTCAGATGCAACAGAAACTTTGCGGATTGGTCAATCCGTTCGCGAGATATGGCAGTTTTGGGGTAAGAAACAGTTGAGAAACTCCAAATTTTCGCAGTTCTGATGCTCGAAACGAATAACTAGAACGGTCTAGGGGAAAACTACTCATACCGTTGTAATGGGGCTAGTTTCTACTTTCAGATGCAACAGAAACTTTTCGGATTGGTCAATCCGTTCGCGAGATATGGCAGTTTTGAGGTAAGGAACGCTGGAGAAACTCCAAATTTTCGCAGTTCTGATGCTCGAAACGAATAACTAGAACGGTCTAGGGAAAACTACTCATACCGTTGTAATGGGGCTAGTTTCTACTTTCAGATGCAACAGAAACTTTGCGGATTGGTCAATCCGTTCGCGAGATATGGCAGTTTTGATGTAAGAAACGCTTGAGAAACTCCAAGTTTTCGCAGTTCTGATGCTCGAAACGAATAACTAGAACGGTCTAGGGGAAAACTACTCATACCGTTATAATGGGGCTAGTTTCTACTTTCAGATGCAACAGAAACTTTGCGGATTGGTCAATCCGTTCTCGAGATATGGCAGTTTTGGGGTAAGAAACAGTTGAGAAACTCCAAATTTTCGCAGTTCTGATGCTCGAAACGAATAACTAGAACGGTCTAGGGGAAAACTACTCATACCGTTGTAATGGGGCTAGTTTCTACTTTCAGATGCAACAGAAACTTTGCGGATTGGTCAATCCGTTCGCGAGAAATGGCAGTTTTGAGGTAAGAAACGCTTGAGAAACTCCAAGTTTCGCAGTTCTGATGCTCGAAACGAATAACTAGAACGGTCTAGGGGAAAACTACTCATACCGTTATAATGGGGCTAGTTTCTACTTTCAGATGCAACAGAAACTTTGCGGATTGGTCAATCCGTTCGCGAGATATGGCAGTTTTGGGGTAAGAAACGCTTGAGAAACTCAAAATTTTCGCAGTTCTGATGCTCGAAACGAATAACTAGAACGGTCTAGGGGAAAACTACTCATACCGTTCTAATGGGGCTAGTCTCTACTTTCAGATGCAACAGAAACTTTGCGGATTGGTCAATCCGTTCGCGAGAAATGGCAGTTTTGAGGTAAGAAACGCTTGAGAAACTCCAAGTTTTCGCAGTTCTGATGCTCGAAACGAATAACTAGAACGGTCTAGGGGAAAACTACTCATACCGTTATAATGGGGCTAGTTTCTACTTTCAGATGCAACAGAAACTTTGCGGATTGGTCAATCCGTTCGCGAGATATGGCAGTTTTGGGGTAAGAAACGCTTGAGAAACTCAAAATTTTCGCAGTTCTGATGCTCGAAACGAATAACTAGAACGGTCTAGGGGAAAACTACTCATACCGTTCTAATGGGGCTAGTTTCTACTTTCAGATGCAACAGAAACTTTGCGGATTGGTCAATCCGTTCGCGAGATATGGCAGTTTTGGGGTAAGAAACGCTTGAGAAACTCCAAATTTTCGCAGTTCTGATGCTCGAAACGAATAACTAGAACGGTCTAGGGGAAAACTACTCATACCGTTGTAATGGGGCTAGTTTCTACTTTCAGATGCAACAGAAACTTTGCGGATTGGTCAATCCGTTCGCGAGATATGGCAGTTTTGAGGTAAGAAACGCTTGAGAAACTCCAATTTTTCGCAGTTCTGATGCTCGAAACGAATAACTAGAACGGTCTAGGGGAAAACTACTCATACCGTTCTAATGGGGCTAGTTTCTACTTTCAGATGCAACAGAAACTTTGCGGATTGGTCAATCCGTTCGCGAGATATGGCAGTTTTGGGGTAAGAAACAGTTGAGAAACTCCAAATTTTCGCAGTTCTGATGCTCGAAACGAATAACTAGAACGGTCTAGGGGAAAACTACTCATACCGTTGTAATGGGGCTAGTTTCTACTTTCAGATGCAACAGAAACTTTGCGGATTGGTCAATCCGTTCGCGAGATATGGCAGTTTTGAGGTAAGAAACGCTTGAGAAACTCCAAATTTTCGCAGTTCTGATGCTCGAAACGAATAACTAGAACGGTCTAGGGGAAAACTACTCATAACGTTGTAATGGGGCTAGTTTCTACTTTCAGATGCAACAGAAACTTTGCGGATTGGTCAATCCGTTCGCGAGATATGGCAGTTTTGGGGTAAGAAACAGTTGAGAAACTCCAAATTTTCGCAGTTCTGATGCTCGAAACGAATAACTAGAACGGCCTAGGGGAAAACTACTCATACCGTTGTAATGGGGCTAGTTTCTACTTTCAGATGCAACAGAAACTTTGCGGATTGGTCAATCCGTTCGCGAGATATGGCAGTTTTGAGGTAAGAAACGCTTGAGAAACTCCAAATTTTCGCAGTTCTGCTGCTCGAAACGAATAACTAGAACGGTCTAGGGGAAAACTACTCATACCGTTGTAATGGGGCTAGTTTCTACTTTCAGATGCAACAGAAACTTTGCGGATTGGTCAATCCGTTCGCGAGATATGGCAGTTTTGAGGTAAGAAACGCTTGAGAAACTCCAAGTTTTCGCAGTTCTGATGCTCGAAACGAATAACTAGAACGGTCTAGGGGAAAACTACTCATACCGTTCTAATGGGGCTAGTTTCTACTTTCAGATGCAACAGAAACTTTGCGGATTGGTCAATCCGTTCGCGAGATATGGCAGTTTTGAGGTAAGAAACGCTTGAGAAACTCCAAGTTTTCGCAGTTCTGATGCTCGAAACGAATAACTAGAACGGTCTAGGGGAAAACTACTCATACCGTTATAATGGGGCTAGTTTCTACTTTCAGATGCAACAGAAACTTTGCGGATTGGTCAATCCGTTCGCGAGATATGGCAGTTTTGGGGTAAGAAACAGTTGAGAAACTCCAAATTTTCGCAGTTCTGATGCTCGAAACGAATAACTAGAACGGTCTAGGGGAAAACTACTCATACCGTTGTAATGGGGCTAGTTTCTACTTTCAGATGCAACAGAAACTTTGCGGATTGGTCAATCCGTTCGCGAGATATGGCAGTTTTGAGGTAAGAAACGCTTGAGAAACTCCAAATTTTCGCAGTTCTGCTGCTCGAAACGAATAACTAGAACGGCCTAGGGGAAAACTACTCATGCCGTTGTAATGGGGCTAGTTTCTACTTTCAGATGCAACAGAAACTTTGCGGATTGGTCAATCCGTTCGCGAGATATGGCAGTTTTGAGGTAAGAAACGCTTGAGAAACTCCAAGTTTTCGCAGTTCTGATGCTCGAAACGAATAACTAGAACGGTCTAGGGGAAAACTACTCATACCGTTATAATGGGGCTAGTTTCTACTTTCAGATGCAACAGAAACTTTGCGGATTGGTCAATCCGTTCGCGAGATATGGCAGTTTTGGGGTAAGAAACAGTTGAGAAACTCCAAATTTTCGCAGTTCTGATGCTCGAAACGAATAACTAGAACGGTCTAGGGGAAAACTACTCATACCGTTGTAATGGGGCTAGTTTCTACTTTCAGATGCAACAGAAACTTTGCGGATTGGTCAATCCGTTCGCGAGATATGGCAGTTTTGAGGTAAGAAACGCTTGAGAAACTCCAAATTTTCGCAGTTCTGATGCTCGAAACGAATAACTAGAACGGTCTAGGGGAAAACTACTCATAACGTTGTAATGGGGCTAGTTTCTACTTTCAGATGCAACAGAAACTTTGCGGATTGGTCAATCCGTTCGCGAGATATGGCAGTTTTGAGGTAAGAAACGCTTGAGAAACTCCAAATTTTCGCAGTTCTGCTGCTCGAAACGAATAACTAGAAAGGTCTAGGGGAAAACTACTCATGCCGTTGTAATGGGGCTAGTTTCTACTTTCAGATGCAACAGAAACTTTGCGGATTGGTCAATCCGTTCGCGAGATATGGCAGTTTTGAGGTAAGAAACGCTTGAGAAACTCCAAGTTTTCGCAGTTCTGATGCTCGAAACGAATAACAAGAACGGTCTAGGGGAAAACTACTCATACCGTTATAATGGGGCTAGTTTCTACTTTCAGATGCAACAGAAACTTTGCGGATTGGTCAATCCGTTCGCGAGATATGGCAGTTTTGGGGTAAGAAACAGTTGAGAAACTCCAAATTTTCGCAGTTCTGATGCTCGAGACGAATAACTAGAACGGTCTAGGGGAAAACTACTCATACCGTTGTAATGGGGCTAGTTTCTACTTTCAGATGCAACAGAAACTTTTCGGATTGGTCAATCCGTTCGCGAGATATGGCAGTTTTGAGGTAAGGAACGCTGGAGAAACTCCAAATTTTCGCAGTTCTGATGCTCGAAACGAATAACTAGAACGGTCTAGGGGAAAACTACTCATACCGTTGTAATGGGGCTAGTTTCTACTTTCAGATGCAACAGAAACTTTGCGGATTGGTCAATCCGTTCGCGAGATATGGCAGTTTTGATGTAAGAAACGCTTGAGAAACTCCAAGTTTTCGCAGTTCTGATGCTCGAAACGAATAACTAGAACGGTCTAGGGGAAAACTACTCATACCGTTATAATGGGGCTAGTTTCTACTTTCAGATGCAACAGAAACTTTGCGGATTGGTCAATCCGTTCTCGAGATATGGCAGTTTTGGGGTAAGAAACAGTTGAGAAACTCCAAATTTTCGCAGTTCTGATGCTCGAAACGAATAACTAGAACGGTCTAGGGGAAAACTACTCATACCGTTGTAATGGGGCTAGTTTCTACTTTCAGATGCAACAGAAACTTTTCGGATTGGTCAATCCGTTCGCGAGAAATGGCAGTTTTGAGGTAAGAAACGCTTGAGAAACTCCAAGTTTTCGCAGTTCTGATGCTCGAAACGAATAACTAGAACGGTCTAGGGGAAAACTACTCATACCGTTATAATGGGGCTAGTTTCTACTTTCAGATGCAACAGAAACTTTGCGGATTGGTCAATCCGTTCGCGAGATATGGCAGTTTTGGGGTAAGAAACGCTTGAGAAACTCCAAATTTTCGCAGTTCTGATGCTCGAAACGAATAACTAGAACGGTCTAGGGGAAAACTACTCATACCGTTCTAATGGGGCTAGTCTCTACTTTCAGATGCAACAGAAACTTTGCGGATTGGTCAATCCGTTCGCGAGAAATGGCAGTTTTGAGGTAAGAAACGCTTGAGAAACTCCAAGTTTTCGCAGTTCTGATGCTCGAAAGGAATAACTAGAACGGTCTAGGGGAAAACTACTCATACCGTTATAATGGGGCTAGTTTCTACTTTCAGATGCAACAGAAACTTTGCGGATTGGTCAATCCGTTCGCGAGATATGGCAGTTTTGAGGTAAGAAACGCTTGAGAAACTCCAAGTTTTCGCAGTTCTGATGCTCGAAACGAATAACAAGAACGGTCTAGGGGAAAACTACTCATACCGTTATAATGGGGCTAGTTTCTACTTTCAGATGCAACAGAAACTTTGCGGATTGGTCAATCCGTTCGCGAGATATGGCAGTTTTGGGGTAAGAAACAGTTGAGAAACTCCAAATTTTCGCAGTTCTGATGCTCGAAACGAATAACTAGAACGGTCTAGGGGAAAACTACTCATACCGTTGTAATGGGGCTAGTTTCTACTTTCAGATGCAACAGAAACTTTTCGGATTGGTCAATCCGTTCGCGAGATATGGCAGTTTTGAGGTAAGGAACGCTGGAGAAACTCCAAATTTTCGCAGTTCTGATGCTCGAAACGAATAACTAGAACGGTCTAGGGGAAAACTACTCATACCGTTGTAATGGGGCTAGTTTCTACTTTCAGATGCAACAGAAACTTTGAGGATTGGTCAATCCGTTCGCGAGATATGGCAGTTTTGATGTAAGAAACGCTTGAGAAACTCCAAGTTTTCGCAGTTCTGATGCTCGAAACGAATAACTAGAACGGTCTAGGGGAAAACTACTCATACCGTTATAATGGGGCTAGTTTCTACTTTCAGATGCAACAGAAACTTTGCGGATTGGTCAATCCGTTCTCGAGATATGGCAGTTTTGGGGTAAGAAACAGTTGAGAAACTCCAAATTTTCGCAGTTCTGATGCTCGAAACGAATAACTAGAACGGTCTAGGGGAAAACTACTCATACCGTTGTAATGGGGCTAGTTTCTACTTTCAGATGCAACAGAAACTTTGCGGATTGGTCAATCCGTTCGCGAGATATGGCAGTTTTGAGGTAAGAAACGCTTGAGAAACTCCAAATTTTCGCAGTTCTGCTGCTCGAAACGAATAACTAGAACGGTCTAGGGGAAAACTACTCATGCCGTTGTAATGGGGCTAGTTTCTACTTTCAGATGCAACAGAAACTTTGCGGATTGGTCAATCCGTTCGCGAGATATGGCAGTTTTGGGGTAAGAAACGCTTGAGAAACTCAAAATTTTCGCAGTTCTGATGCTCGAAACGAATAACTAGAACGGTCTAGGGGAAAACTACTCATACCGTTCTAATGGGGCTAGTCTCTACTTTCAGATGCAACAGAAACTTTGCGGATTGGTCAATCCGTTCGCGAGAAATGGCAGTTTTGAGGTAAGAAACGCTTGAGAAACTCCAAGTTTTCGCAGTTCTGATGCTCGAAACGAATAACTAGAACGGTCTAGGGGAAAACTACTCATACCGTTATAATGGGGCTAGTTTCTACTTTCAGATGCAACAGAAACTTTGCGGATTGGTCAATCCGTTCGCGAGATATGGCAGTTTTGGGGTAAGAAACGCTTGAGAAACTCAAAATTTTCGCAGTTCTGATGCTCGAAACGAATAACTAGAACGGTCTAGGGGAAAACTACTCATACCGTTCTAATGGGGCTAGTTTCTACTTTCAGATGCAACAGAAACTTTGCGGATTGGTCAATCCGTTCGCGAGATATGGCAGTTTTGGGGTAAGAAACGCTTGAGAAACTCCAAATTTTCGCAGTTCTGATGCTCGAAACGAATAACTAGAACGGTCTAGGGGAAAACTACTCATACCGTTGTAATGGGGCTAGTTTCTACTTTCAGATGCAACAGAAACTTTGCGGATTGGTCAATCCGTTCGCGAGATATGGCAGTTTTGAGGTAAGAAACGCTTGAGAAACTCCAAGTTTTCGCAGTTCTGATGCTCGAAACGAATAACTAGAACGGTCTAGGGGAAAACTACTCATACCGTTCTAATGGGGCTAGTTTCTACTTTCAGATGCAACAGAAACTTTGCGGATTGGTCAATCCGTTCGCGAGATATGGCAGTTTTGGGGTAAGAAACAGTTGAGAAACTCCAAATTTTCGCAGTTCTGATGCTCGAAACGAATAACTAGAACGGTCTAGGGGAAAACTACTCATACCGTTGTAATGGGGCTAGTTTCTACTTTCAGATGCAACAGAAACTTTGCGGATTGGTCAATCCGTTCGCGAGATATGGCAGTTTTGAGGTAAGAAACGCTTGAGAAACTCCAAATTTTCGCAGTTCTGCTGCTCGAAACGAATAACTAGAACGGTCTAGGGGAAAACTACTCATACCGTTGTAATGGGGCTAGTTTCTACTTTCAGATGCAACAGAAACTTTGCGGATTGGTCAATCCGTTCGCGAGATATGGCAGTTTTGAGGTAAGAAACGCTTGAGAAACTCCAAGTTTTCGCAGTTCTGATGCTCGAAACGAATAACTAGAACGGTCTAGGGGAAAACTACTCATACCGTTATAATGGGGCTAGTTTCTACTTTCAAATGCAACAGAAACTTTGCGGATTGGTCAATCCGTTCGCGAGATATGGCAGTTTTGGGGTAAGAAACAGTTGAGAAACTCCAAATTTTCGCAGTTCTGATGCTCGAAACGAATAACTAGAACGGTCTAGGGGAAAACTACTCATACCGTTGTAATGGGGCTAGTTTCTACTTTCAGATGCAACAGAAACTTTGCGGATTGGTCAATCCGTTCGCGAGATATGGCAGTTTTGAGGTAAGAAACGCTTGAGAAACTCCAAATTTTCGCAGTTCTGCTGCTCGAAACGAATAACTAGAACGGCCTAGGGGAAAACTACTCATGCCGTTGTAATGGGGCTAGTTTCTACTTTCAGATGCAACAGAAACTTTGCGGATTGGTCAATCCGTTCGCGAGATATGGCAGTTTTGAGGTAAGAAACGCTTGAGAAACTCCAAGTTTTCGCAGTTCTGATGCTCGAAACGAATAACTAGAACGGTCTAGGGGAAAACTACTCATACCGTTATAATGGGGCTAGTTTCTACTTTCAGATGCAACAGAAACTTTGCGGATTGGTCAATCCGTTCGCGAGATATGGCAGTTTTGGGGTAAGAAACAGTTGAGAAACTCCAAATTTTCGCAGTTCTGATGCTCGAAACGAATAACTAGAACGGTCTAGGGGAAAACTACTCATACCGTTGTAATGGGGCTAGTTTCTACTTTCAGATGCAACAGAAACTTTGCGGATTGGTCAATCCGTTCGCGAGATATGGCAGTTTTGAGGTAAGAAACGCTTGAGAAACTCCAAGTTTTCGCAGTTCTGATGCTCGAAACGAATAACTAGAACGGTGTAGGGGAAAACTACTCATACCGTTGTAATGGGGCTAGTTTCTACTTTCTGATGCAACAGAAACTTTGCGGATTGGTCAATCCGTTCTCGAGATATGGCAGTTTTGGGGTAAGAAACAGTTGAGAAACTCCAAATTTTCGCAGTTCTGATGCTCGAAACGAATAACTAGAACGGTCTAGGGGAAAACTACTCATACCGTTGTAATGAGGCTAGTTTCTACTTTCAGATGCAACAGAAACTTTGCGGATTGGTCAATCCGTTCGCGAGAAATGGCAGTTTTGAGGTAAGAAACGCTTGAGAAACTCCAAGTTTTCGCAGTTCTGATGCTCGAAACGAATAACTAGAACGGTCTAGGGGAAAACTACTCATACCGTTGTAATGGGGCTAGTTTCTACTTTCAGATGCAACAGAAACTTTGCGGATTGGTCAATCCGTTCGCGAGATATGGCAGTTTTGAGGTAAGAAACGCTTGAGAAACTCCAAATTTTCGCAGTTCTGCTGCTCGAAACGAATAACTAGAACGGTCTAGGGGAAAACTACTCATACCGTTGTAATGGGGCTAGTTTCTACTTTCAGATGCAACAGAAACTTTGCGGATTGGTCAATCCGTTCGCGAGATATGGCAGTTTTGAGGTAAGAAACGCTTGAGAAACTCCAAGTTTTCGCAGTTCTGATGCTCGAAACGAATAACTAGAACGGTCTAGGGGAAAACTACTCATACCGTTGTAATGGGGCTAGTTTCTACTTTCAGATGCAACAGAAACTTTGCGGATTGGTCAATCCGTTCTCGAGATATGGCAGTTTTGGGGTAAGAAACAGTTGAGAAACTCCAAATTTTCGCAGTTCTGATGCTCGAAACGAATAACTAGAACGGTCTAGGGGAAAACTACTCATACCGTTGTAATGGGGCTAGTTTCTACTTTCAGATGCAACAGAAACTTTGCGGATTGGTCAATCCGTTCGCGAGATATGGCAGTTTTGAGGTAAGAAACGCTTGAGAAACTCCAAGTTTTCGCAGTTCTGATGCTCGAAACGAATAACTAGAACGGTCTAGGGGAAAACTACTCATACCGTTCTAATGGGGCTAGTTTCTACTTTCAGATGCAACAGAAACTTTGCGGATTGGTCAATCCGTTCGCGAGATATGGCAGTTTTGAGGTAAGAAACGCTTGAGAAACTCCAAGTTTTCGCAGTTCTGATGCTCGAAACGAATAACTAGAACGGTCTAGGGGAAAACTACTCATACCGTTATAATGGGGCTAGTTTCTACTTTCAGATGCAACAGAAACTTTGCGGATTGGTCAATCCGTTCGCGAGATATGGCAGTTTTGGGGTAAGAAACAGTTGAGAAACTCCAAATTTTCGCAGTTCTGATGCTCGAAACGAATAACTAGAACGGTCTAGGGGAAAACTACTCATACCGTTGTAATGGGGCTAGTTTCTACTTTCAGATGCAACAGAAACTTTGCGGATTGGTCAATCCGTTCGCGAGATATGGCAGTTTTGAGGTAAGAAACGCTTGAGAAACTCCAAATTTTCGCAGTTCTGCTGCTCGAAACGAATAACTAGAACGGCCTAGGGGAAAACTACTCATGCCGTTGTAATGGGGCTAGTTTCTACTTTCAGATGCAACAGAAACTTTGCGGATTGGTCAATCCGTTCGCGAGATATGGCAGTTTTGAGGTAAGAAACGCTTGAGAAACTCCAAGTTTTCGCAGTTCTGATGCTCGAAACGAATAACTAGAACGGTCTAGGGGAAAACTACTCATACCGTTATAATGGGGCTAGTTTCTACTTTCAGATGCAACAGAAACTTTGCGGATTGGTCAATCCGTTCGCGAGATATGGCAGTTTTGGGGTAAGAAACAGTTGAGAAACTCCAAATTTTCGCAGTTCTGATGCTCGAAACGAATAACTAGAACGGTCTAGGGGAAAACTACTCATACCGTTGTAATGGGGCTAGTTTCTACTTTCAGATGCAACAGAAACTTTGCGGATTGGTCAATCCGTTCGCGAGATATGGCAGTTTTGAGGTAAGAAACGCTTGAGAAACTCCAAGTTTTCGCAGTTCTGATGCTCGAAACGAATAACTAGAACGGTCTAGGGGAAAACTACTCATACCGTTCTAATGGGGCTAGTTTCTACTTTCAGATGCAACAGAAACTTTGCGGATTGGTCAATCCGTTCGCGAGATATGGCAGTTTTGAGGTAAGAAACGCTTGAGAAACTCCAAGTTTTCGCAGTTCTGATGCTCGAAACGAATAACTAGAACGGTCTAGGGGAAAACTACTCATACCGTTATAATGGGGCTAGTTTCTACTTTCAGATGCAACAGAAACTTTGCGGATTGGTCAATCCGTTCGCGAGATATGGCAGTTTTGGGGTAAGAAACAGTTGAGAAACTCCAAATTTTCGCAGTTCTGATGCTCGAAACGAATAACTAGAACGGTCTAGGGGAAAACTACTCATACCGTTGTAATGGGGCTAGTTTCTACTTTCAGATGCAACAGAAACTTTGCGGATTGGTCAATCCGTTCGCGAGATATGGCAGTTTTGAGGTAAGAAACGCTTGAGAAACTCCAAATTTTCGCAGTTCTGCTGCTCGAAACGAATAACTAGAACGGCCTAGGGGAAAACTACTCATGCCGTTGTAATGGGGCTAGTTTCTACTTTCAGATGCAACAGAAACTTTGCGGATTGGTCAATCCGTTCGCGAGATATGGCAGTTTTGAGGTAAGAAACGCTTGAGAAACTCCAAGTTTTCGCAGTTCTGATGCTCGAAACGAATAACTAGAACGGTCTAGGGGAAAACTACTCATACCGTTATAATGGGGCTAGTTTCTACTTTCAGATGCAACAGAAACTTTGCGGATTGGTCAATCCGTTCGCGAGATATGGCAGTTTTGGGGTAAGAAACAGTTGAGAAACTCCAAATTTTCGCAGTTCTGATGCTCGAAACGAATAACTAGAACGGTCTAGGGGAAAACTACTCATACCGTTGTAATGGGGCTAGTTTCTACTTTCAGATGCAACAGAAACTTTGCGGATTGGTCAATCCGTTCGCGAGATATGGCAGTTTTGAGGTAAGAAACGCTTGAGAAACTCCAAGTTTTCGCAGTTCTGATGCTCGAAACGAATAACTAGAACGGTGTAGGGGAAAACTACTCATACCGTTGTAATGGGGCTAGTTTCTACTTTCTGATGCAACAGAAACTTTGCGGATTGGTCAATCCGTTCTCGAGATATGGCAGTTTTGGGGTAAGAAACAGTTGAGAAACTCCAAATTTTCGCAGTTCTGATGCTCGAAACGAATAACTAGAACGGTCTAGGGGAAAACTACTCATACCGTTGTAATGAGGCTAGTTTCTACTTTCAGATGCAACAGAAACTTTGCGGATTGGTCAATCCGTTCGCGAGAAATGGCAGTTTTGAGGTAAGAAACGCTTGAGAAACTCCAAGTTTTCGCAGTTCTGATGCTCGAAACGAATAACTAGAACGGTCTAGGGGAAAACTACTCATACCGTTGTAATGGGGCTAGTTTCTACTTTCAGATGCAACAGAAACTTTGCGGATTGGTCAATCCGTTCGCGAGATATGGCAGTTTTGAGGTAAGAAACGCTTGAGAAACTCCAAATTTTCGCAGTTCTGCTGCTCGAAACGAATAACTAGAACGGTCTAGGGGAAAACTACTCATACCGTTGTAATGGGGCTAGTTTCTACTTTCAGATGCAACAGAAACTTTGCGGATTGGTCAATCCGTTCGCGAGATATGGCAGTTTTGAGGTAAGAAACGCTTGAGAAACTCCAAGTTTTCGCAGTTCTGATGCTCGAAACGAATAACTAGAACGGTCTAGGGGAAAACTACTCATACCGTTCTAATGGGGCTAGTTTCTACTTTCAGATGCAACAGAAACTTTGCGGATTGGTCAATCCGTTCGCGAGATATGGCAGTTTTGAGGTAAGAAACGCTTGAGAAACTCCAAGTTTTCGCAGTTCTGATGCTCGAAACGAATAACTAGAACGGTCTAGGGGAAAACTACTCATACCGTTGTAATGGGGCTAGTTTCTACTTTCAGATGCAACAGAAACTTTGCGGATTGGTCAATCCGTTCTCGAGATATGGCAGTTTTGGGGTAAGAAACAGTTGAGAAACTCCAAATTTTCGCAGTTCTGATGCTCGAAACGAATAACTAGAACGGTCTAGGGGAAAACTACTCATACCGTTGTAATGGGGCTAGTTTCTACTTTCAGATGCAACAGAAACTTTGCGGATTGGTCAATCCGTTCGCGAGAAATGGCAGTTTTGAGGTAAGAAACGCTTGAGAAACTCCAAGTTTTCGCAGTTCTGATGCTCGAAACGAATAACTAGAACGGTCTAGGGGAAAACTACTCATACCGTTATAATGGGGCTAGTTTCTACTTTCAGATGCAACAGAAACTTTGCGGATTGGTCAATCCGTTCGCGAGATATGGCAGTTTTGGGGTAAGAAACGCTTGAGAAACTCAAAATTTTCGCAGTTCTGATGCTCGAAACGAATAACTAGAACGGTCTAGGGGAAAACTACTCATACGGTTATAATGGGGCTAGTTTCTACTTTCAGATGCAACAGAAACTTTGCGGATTGGTCAATCCGTTCGCGAGATATGGCAGTTTTGGGGTAAGAAACGCTTGAGAAACTCCAAATTTTCGCAGTTCTGATGCTCGAAACGAATAACTAGAACGGCCTAGGGGAAAACTACTCATACCGTTGTAATGGGGCGAGTTTCTACTTTCAGATGCAACAGAAACTTTGCGGATTGGTCAATCCGTTCGCGTGATATGGCAGTTTTGAGGTAAGAAACGCTTGAGAAACTCCAAATTTTCGCAGTTCTGATGCTCGAAACGAATAACTAGAACGGCCTAGGGGAAAACTACTCATACCGTTGTAATGGGGATAGTTTCTACTTTCAGATGCAACAGAAACTTTGCGGATTGGTCAATCCGTTCGCGAGATATGGCAGTTTTGAGGTAAGAAACGCTTGAGAAACTCCAAATTTTCGCAGTTCTGCTGCTCGAAACGAATAACTAGAACGGTCTAGGGGAAAACTACTCATACCGTTGTAATGGGGCTAGTTTCTACTTTCAGATGCAACAGAAACTTTGCGGATTGGTCAATCCGTTCGCGAGATATGGCAGTTTTGAGGTAAGAAACGCTTGAGAAACTCCAAGTTTTCGCAGTTCTGATGCTCGAAACGAATAACTAGAACGGTCTAGGGGAAAACTACTCATACCGTTATAATGGGGCTAGTTTCTACTTTCAGATGCAACAGAAACTTTGCGGATTGGTCAATCCGTTCGCGAGATATGGCAGTTTTGGGGTAAGAAACAGTTGAGAAACTCCAAATTTTCGCAGTTCTGATGCTCGAAACGAATAACTAGAACGGCCTAGGGGAAAACTACTCATACCGTTGTAATGGGGCTAGTTTCTACTTTCAGATGCAACAGAAACTTTGCGGATTGGTCAATCCGTTCGCGAGATATGGCAGTTTTGGGGTAAGAAACAGTTGAGAAACTCCAAATTTTCGCAGGTCTGATGCTCGAAACGAATAACTAGAACGGTCTAGGGGAAAACTACTCATACCGTTGTAATGGGGCTAGTTTCTACTTTCAGATGCAACAGAAACTTTTCGGATTGGTCAATCCGTTCGCGAGATATGGCAGTTTTGAGGTACGAAACGCTTGAGAAACTCCAAATTTTCGCAGTTCTGCTGCTCGAAACGAATAACTAGAACGGTCTAGGGGAAAACTACTCATACCGTTGTAATGGGGCTAGTTTCTACTTTCAGATGCAACAGAAACTTTGCGGATTGGTCAATCCGTTCGCGAGATATGGCAGTTTTGAGGTAAGAAACGCTTGAGAAACTCCAAGTTTTCGCAGTTCTGATGCTCGAAACGAATAACTAGAACGGTCTAGGGGAAAACTACTCATACCGTTCTAATGGGGCTAGTTTCTACTTTCAGATGCAACAGAAACTTTGCGGATTGGTCAATCCGTTCGCGAGATATGGCAGTTTTGGGGTAAGAAACAGTTGAGAAACTCCAAATTTTCGCAGTTCTGATGCTCGAAACGAATAACTAGAACGGCCTAGGGGAAAACTACTCATACCGTTGTAATGGGGCTAGTTTCTACTTTCAGATGCAACAGAAACTTTGCGGATTGGTCAATCCGTTCGCGAGATATGGCAGTTTTGAGGTAAGAAACGCTTGAGAAACTCCAAGTTTTCGCAGTTCTGATGCTCGAAACGAATAACTAGAACGGTCTAGGGGAAAACTACTCATACCGTTCTAATGGGGCTAGTTTCTACTTTCAGATGCAACAGAAACTTTGCGGATTGGTCAATCCGTTCGCGAGATATGGCAGTTTTGGGGTAAGAAACAGTTGAGAAACTCCAAATTTTCGCAGTTCTGATGCTCGAAACGAATAACTAGAACGGCCTAGGGGAAAACTACTCATACCGTTGTAATGGGGCTAGTTTCTACTTTCAGATGCAACAGAAACTTTGCGGATTGGTCAATCCGTTCGCGAGATATGGCAGTTTTGAGGTAAGAAACGCTTGAGAAACTCCAAATTTTCGCAGTTCTGCTGCTCGAAACGAATAACTAGAACGGTCTAGGGGAAAACTACTCATACCGTTGTAATGGGGCTAGTTTCTACTTTCAGATGCAACAGAAACTTTGCGGATTGGTCAATCCGTTCGCGAGATATGGCAGTTTTGAGGTAAGAAACGCTTGAGAAACTCCAAGTTTTCGCAGTTCTGCTGCTCGAAACGAATAACTAGAACGGTCTAGGGGAAAACTACTCATACCGTTGTAATGGGGCTAGTTTCTACTTTCAGATGCAACAGAAACTTTGCGGATTGGTCAATCCGTTCGCGAGATATGGCAGTTTTGGGGTAAGAAACAGTTGAGAAACTCCAAATTTTCGCAGTTCTGATGCTCGAAACAAATAACTAGAACGGCCTAGGGGAAAACTACTCATACCGTTGTAATGGGGCTAGTTTCTACTTTCAGATGCAACAGAAACTTTGCGGATTGGTCAATCCGTTCGCGAGATATGGCAGTTTTGGGGTAAGAAACAGTTGAGACACTCCAAATTTTCGCAGTTCTGATGCTCGAAACGAATAACTAGAACGGCCTAGGGGAAAACTACTCATACCGTTGTAATGGGGCTAGTTTCTACTTTCAGATGCAACAGAAACTTTGCGGATTGGTCAATCCGTTCGCGAGATATGGCAGTTTTGAGGTACAAAACGCTTGAGAAACTCCAAATTTTCGCAATTCTGCTGCTCGAAACGAATAACTAGAACGGTCTAGGGGAAAACTACTCATGCCGTTGTAATGGGGCTAGTTTCTACTTTCAGATGCAACAGAAACTTTTCGGATTGGTCAATCCGTTCGCGAGATATGGCAGTTTTGGGGTAAGAAACAGTTGAGAAACTCCAAATTTTCGCAGTTCTGATGCTCGAAACGAATAACTAGAACGGCCTAGGGGAAAACTACTCATACCGTTGTAATGGGGCTAGTTTCTACTTTCAGATGCAACAGAAACTTTGCGGATTGGTCAATCCGTTCGCGAGATATGGCAGTTTTGAGGTAAGAAACGCTTGAGAAACTCCAAATTTTCGCAGTTCTGCTGCTCGAAACGAATAACTAGAACGGTCTAGGGGAAAACTACTCATACCGTTGTAATGGGGCTAGTTTCTACTTTCAGATGCAACAGAAACTTTGCGGATTGGTCAATCCGTTCGCGAGATATGGCAGTTTTGAGGTAAGAAACGCTTGAGAAACTCCAAATTTTCGCAGTTCTGCTGCTCGAAACGAATAACTAGAACGGTCTAGGGGAAAACTACTCATACCGTTGTAATGGGGCTAGTTTCTACTTTCAGATGCAACAGAAACTTTGCGGATTGGTCAATCCGTTCGCGAGATATGGCAGTTTTGAGGTAAGAAACGCTTGAGAAACTCCAAGTTTTCGCAGTTCTGATGCTCGAAACGAATAACTAGAACGGTCTAGGGGAAAACTACTCATACCGTTATAATGGGGCTAGTTTCTACTTTCAGATGCAACAGAAACTTTGCGGATTGGTCAATCCGTTCGCGAGATATGGCAGTTTTGGGGTAAGAAACAGTTGAGAAACTCCAAATTTTCGCAGTTCTGATGCTCGAAACGAATAACTAGAACGGCCTAGGGGAAAACTACTCATACCGTTGTAATGGGGCTAGTTTCTACTTTCAGATGCAACAGAAACTTTGCGGATTGGTCAATCCGTTCGCGAGATATGGCAGTTTTGGGGTAAGAAACAGTTGAGAAACTCCAAATTTTCGCAGGTCTGATGCTCGAAACGAATAACTAGAACGGTCTAGGGGAAAACTACTCATACCGTTGTAATGGGGCTAGTTTCTACTTTCAGATGCAACAGAAACTTTTCGGATTGGTCAATCCGTTCGCGAGATATGGCAGTTTTGGGGTAAGAAACAGTTGAGAAACTCCAAATTTTCGCAGTTCTGATGCTCGAAACGAATAACTAGAACGGTCTAGGGGAAAACTACTCATACCGTTGTAATGGGGCTAGTTTCAACTTTCAGATGCAACAGAAACTTTTCGGATTGGTCAATCCGTTCGCGAGATATGGCAGTTTTGGGGTAAGAAACAGTTGAGAAACTCCAAATTTTCGCAGTTCTGATGCTCGAAACGAATAACTAGAACGGCCTAGGGGAAAACTACTCATACCGTTGTAATGGGGCTAGTTTCTACTTTCAGATGCAACAGAAACTTTGCGGATTGGTCAATCCGTTCGCGAGATATGGCAGTTTTGAGGTAAGAAACGCTTGAGAAACTCCAAATTTTCGCAGTTCTGCTGCTCGAAACGAATAACTAGAACGGTCTAGGGGAAAACTACTCATACCGTTGTAATGGGGCTAGTTTCTACTTTCAGATGCAACAGAAACTTTTCGGATTGGTCAATCCGTTCGCGAGATATGGCAGTTTTGGGGTAAGAAACAGTTGAGAAACTCCAAATTTTCGCAGTTCTGATGCTCGAAACGAATAACTAGAACGGCCTAGGGGAAAACTACTCATACCGTTGTAATGGGGCTAGTTTCTACTTTCAGATGCAACAGAAACTTTGCGGATTGGTCAATCCGTTCGCGAGATATGGCAGTTTTGAGGTAAGAAACGCTTGAGAAACTCCAAATTTTCGCAGTTCTGCTGCTCGAAACGAATAACTAGAACGGTCTAGGGGAAAACTACTCATACCGTTGTAATGGGGCTAGTTTCTACTTTCAGATGCAACAGAAACTTTTCGGATTGGTCAATCCGTTCGCGAGATATGGCAGTTTTGGGGTAAGAAACAGTTGAGAAACTCCAAATTTTCGCAGTTCTGATGCTCGAAACGAATAACTAGAACGGTCTAGGGGAAAACTACTCATACCGTTATAATGGGGCTAGTTTCTACTTTCAGATGCAACAGAAACTTTGCGGATTGGTCAATCCGTTCGCGAGATATGGCAGTTTTGGGGTAAGAAACAGTTGAGAAACTCCAAATTTTCGCAGTTCTGATGCTCGAAACGAATAACTAGAACGGCCTAGGGGAAAACTACTCATACCGTTGTAATGGGGCTAGTTTCTACTTTCAGATGCAACAGAAACTTTGCGGATTGGTCAATCCGTTCGCGAGATATGGCAGTTTTGGGGTAAGAAACAGTTGAGAAACTCCAAATTTTCGCAGGTCTGATGCTCGAAACGAATAACTAGAACGGTCTAGGGGAAAACTACTCATACCGTTGTAATGGGGCTAGTTTCTACTTTCAGATGCAACAGAAACTTTTCGGATTGGTCAATCCGTTCGCGAGATATGGCAGTTTTGGGGTAAGAAACAGTTGAGAAACTCCAAATTTTCGCAGTTCTGATGCTCGAAACGAATAACTAGAACGGTCTAGGGGAAAACTACTCATACCGTTGTAATGGGGCTAGTTTCTACTTTCAGATGCAACAGAAACTTTTCGGATTGGTCAATCCGTTCGCGAGATATGGCAGTTTTGGGGTAAGAAACAGTTGAGAAACTCCAAATTTTCGCAGTTCTGCTGCTCGAAACGAATAACTAGAACGGTCTAGGGGAAAACTACTCATACCGTTGTAATGGGGCTAGTTTCTACTTTCAGATGCAACAGAAACTTTTCGGATTGGTCAATCCGTTCGCGAGATATGGCAGTTTTGGGGTAAGAAACAGTTGAGAAACTCCAAATTTTCGCAGTTCTGATGCTCGAAACAAATAACTAGAACGGCCTAGGGGAAAACTACTCATACCGTTGTAATGGGGCTAGTTTCTACTTTCAGATGCAACAGAAACTTTGCGGATTGGTCAATCTGTTCGCGAGATATGGCAGTTTTGAGGTAAGAAACGCTTGAGAAACTCCAAATTTTCGCAGTTCTGCTGCTCGAAACGAATAACTAGAACGGTCTAGGGGAAAACTACTCATACCGTTGTAATGGGGCTAGTTTCTACTTTCAGATGCAACAGAAACTTTTCGGATTGGTCAATCCGTTCGCGAGATATGGCAGTTTTGGGGTAAGAAACAGTTGAGAAACTCCAAATTTTCGCAGCTCTGATGCTCGAAACGAATAACTAGAACGGTCTAGGGGAAAACTACTCATACCGTTGTAATGGGGCTAGTTTCTACTTTCAGATGCAACAGAAACTTTGCGGATTGGTCAATCCGTTCGCGAGATATGGCAGTTTTGGGGTAAGAAACAGTTGAGAAACTCCAAATTTTCGCAGTTCTGATGCTCGAAACAAATAACTAGAACGGCCTAGGGGAAAACTACTCATACCGTTGTAATGGGGCTAGTTTCTACTTTCAGATGCAACAGAAACTTTGCGGATTGGTCAATCCGTTCGCGAGATATGGCAGTTTTGAGGTAAGAAACGCTTGAGAAACTCCAAATTTTCGCAGTTCTGCTGCTCGAAACGAATAACTAGAACGGTCTAGGGGAAAACTACTCATACCGTTGTAATGGGGCTAGTTTCTACTTTCAGATGCAACAGAAACTTTTCGGATTGGTCAATCCGTTCGCGAGATATGGCAGTTTTGGGGTAAGAAACAGTTGAGAAACTCCAAATTTTCGCAGTTCTGATGCTCGAAACGAATAACTAGAACGGCCTAGGGGAAAACTACTCATACCGTTGTAATGGGGCTAGTTTCTACTTTCAGATGCAACAGAAACTTTGCGGATTGGTCAATCCGTTCGCGAGATATGGCAGTTTTGAGGTACGAAACGCTTGAGAAACTCCAAATTTTCGCAGTTCTGCTGCTCGAAACGAATAACTAGAACGGTCTAGGGGAAAACTACTCATGCCGTTGTAATGGGGCTAGTTTCTACTTTCAGATGCAACAGAAACTTTTCGGATTGGTCAATCCGTTCGCGAGATATGGAAGTTTTGGGGTAAGAAACAGTTGAGAAACTCCAAATTTTCGCAGTTCTGCTGCTCGAAACGAATAACTAGAACGGTCTAGGGGAAAACTACTCATACCGTTGTAATGGGGCTAGTTTCTACTTTCAGATGCAACAGAAACTTTGCGGATTGGTCAATCCGTTCGCGAGATATGGCAGTTTTGAGGTAAGAAACGCTTGAGAAACTCCAAGTTTTCGCAGTTCTGATGCTCGAAACGAATAACTAGAACGGTCTAGGGGAAAACTACTCATACCGTTATAATGGGGCTAGTTTCTACTTTCAGATGCAACAGAAACTTTGCGGATTGGTCAATCCGTTCGCGAGATATGGCAGTTTTGGGGTAAGAAACAGTTGAGAAACTCCAAATTTTCGCAGTTCTGATGCTCGAAACGAATAACTAGAACGGCCTAGGGGAAAACTACTCATACCGTTGTAATGGGGCTAGTTTCTACTTTCAGATGCAACAGAAACTTTTCGGATTGGTCAATCCGTTCGCGAGATATGGCAGTTTTGGGGTAAGAAACAGTTGAGAAACTCCAAATTTTCGCAGTTCTGATGCTCGAAACGAATAACTAGAACGGCCTAGGGGAAAACTACTCATACCGTTGTAATGGGGCTAGTTTCTACTTTCAGATGCAACAGAAACTTTGCGGATTGGTCAATCCGTTCGCGAGATATGGCAGTTTTGAGGTAAGAAACGCTTGAGAAACTCCAAATTTTCGCAGTTCTGCTGCTCGAAACGAATAACTAGAACGGTCTAGGGGAAAACTACCCATACCGTTGTAATGGGGCTAGTTTCTACTTTCAGATGCAACAGAAACTTTGCGGATTGGTCAATCCGTTCGCGAGATATGGCAGTTTTGAGGTAAGAAACGCTTGAGAAACTCCAAGTTTTCGCAGTTCTGATGCTCGAAACGAATAACTAGAACGGTCTAGGGGAAAACTACTCATACCGTTATAATGGGGCTAGTTTCTACTTTCAGATGCAACAGAAACTTTGCGGATTGGTCAATCCGTTCGCGAGATATGGCAGTTTTGGGGTAAGAAACAGTTGAGAAACTCCAAATTTTCGCAGTTCTGATGCTCGAAACGAATAACTAGAACGGCCTAGGGGAAAACTACTCATACCGTTGTAATGGGGCTAGTTTCTACTTTCAGATGCAACAGAAACTTTGCGGATTGGTCAATCCGTTCGCGAGATATGGCAGTTTTGGGGTAAGAAACAGTTGAGAAACTCCAAATTTTCGCAGGTCTGATGCTCGAAACGAATAACTAGAACGGTCTAGGGGAAAACTACTCATACCGTTGTAATGGGGCTAGTTTCTACTTTCAGATGCAACAGAAACTTTTCGGATTGGTCAATCCGTTCGCGAGATATGGCAGTTTTGGGGTAAGAAACAGTTGAGAAACTCCAAATTTTCGCAGTTCTGATGCTCGAAACGAATAACTAGAACGGCCTAGGGGAAAACTACTCATACCGTTGTAATGGGGCTAGTTTCTACTTTCAGATGCAACAGAAACTTTGCGGATTGGTCAATCCGTTCGCGAGATATGGCAGTTTCGAGGTAAGAAACGCTTGAGAAACTCCAAATTTTCGCAGTTCTGCTGCTCGAAACGAATAACTAGAACGGTCTAGGGGAAAACTACTCATACCGTTGTAATGGGGCTAGTTTCTACTTTCAGATGCAACAGAAACTTTGCGGATTGGTCAATCCGTTCGCGAGATATGGCAGTTTTGAGGTAAGAAACGCTTGAGAAACTCCAAGTTTTCGCAGTTCTGATGCTCGAAACGAATAACTAGAACGGTCTAGGGGAAAACTACTCATACCGTTATAATGGGGCTAGTTTCTACTTTCAGATGCAACAGAAACTTTGCGGATTGGTCAATCCGTTCGCGAGATATGGCAGTTTTGGGGTAAGAAACAGTTGAGAAACTCCAAATTTTCGCAGTTCTGATGCTCGAAACGAATAACTAGAACGGCCTAGGGGAAAACTACTCATACCGTTGTAATGGGGCTAGTTTCTACTTTCAGATGCAACAGAAACTTTGCGGATTGGTCAATCCGTTCGCGAGATATGGCAGTTTTGGGGTAAGAAACAGTTGAGAAACTCCAAATTTTCGCAGGTCTGATGCTCGAAACGAATAACTAGAACGGTCTAGGGGAAAACTACTCATACCGTTGTAATGGGGCTAGTTTCTACTTTCAGATGCAACAGAAACTTTTCGGATTGGTCAATCCGTTCGCGAGATATGGCAGTTTTGGGGTAAGAAACAGTTGAGAAACTCCAAATTTTCGCAGTTCTGATGCTCGAAACGAATAACTAGAACGGCCTAGGGGAAAACTACTCATACCGTTGTAATGGGGCTAGTTTCTACTTTCAGATGCAACAGAAACTTTTCGGATTGGTCAATGCGTTCGCGAGATATGGCAGTTTTGGGGTAAGAAACAGTTGAGAAACTCCAAATTTTCGCAGTTCTGATGCTCGAAACGAATAACTAGAACGGCCTAGGGGAAAACTACTCATACCGTTGTAATGGGGCTAGTTTCTACTTTCAGATGCAACAGAAACTTTGCGGATTGGTCAATCCGTTCGCGAGATATGGCAGTTTTGAGGTAAGAAACGCTTGAGAAACTCCAAATTTTCGCAGTTCTGCTGCTCGAAACGAATAACTAGAACGGTCTAGGGGAAAACTACTCATACCGTTGTAATGGGGCTAGTTTCTACTTTCAGATGCAACAGAAACTTTGCGGATTGGTCAATCCGTTCGCGAGATATGGCAGTTTTGAGGTAAGAAACGCTTGAGAAACTCCAAGTTTTCGCAGTTCTGATGCTCGAAACGAATAACTAGAACGGTCTAGGGGAAAACTACTCATACCGTTATAATGGGGCTAGTTTCTACTTTCAGATGCAACAGAAACTTTGCGGATTGGTCAATCCGTTCGCGAGATATGGCAGTTTTGGGGTAAGAAACAGTTGAGAAACTCCAAATTTTCGCAGTTCTGATGCTCGAAACGAATAACTAGAACGGCCTAGGGGAAAACTACTCATACCGTTGTAATGGGGCTAGTTTCTACTTTCAGATGCAACAGAAACTTTTCGGATTGGTCAATCCGTTCGCGAGATATGGCAGTTTTGGGGTAAGAAACAGTTGAGAAACTCCAAATTTTCGCAGTTCTGATGCTCGAAACGAATAACTAGAACGGCCTAGGGGAAAACTACTCATACCGTTGTAATGGGGCTAGTTTCTACTTTCAGATGCAACAGAAACTTTGCGGATTGGTCAATCCGTTCGCGAGATATGGCAGTTTTGAGGTAAGAAACGCTTGAGAAACTCCAAATTTTCGCAGTTCTGCTGCTCGAAACGAATAACTAGAACGGTCTAGGGGAAAACTACTCATACCGTTGTAATGGGGCTAGTTTCTACTTTCAGATGCAACAGAAACTTTGCGGATTGGTCAATCCGTTCGCGAGATATGGCAGTTTTGAGGTAAGAAACGCTTGAGAAACTCCAAGTTTTCGCAGTTCTGATGCTCGAAACGAATAACTAGAACGGTCTAGGGGAAAACTACTCATACCGTTATAATGGGGCTAGTTTCTACTTTCAGATGCAACAGAAACTTTGCGGATTGGTCAATCCGTTCGCGAGATATGGCAGTTTTGGGGTAAGAAACAGTTGAGAAACTCCAAATTTTCGCAGTTCTGATGCTCGAAACGAATAACTAGAACGGCCTAGGGGAAAACTACTCATACCGTTGTAATGGGGCTAGTTTCTACTTTCAGATGCAACAGAAACTTTGCGGATTGGTCAATCCGTTCGCGAGATATGGCAGTTTTGGGGTAAGAAACAGTTGAGAAACTCCAAATTTTCGCAGGTCTGATGCTCGAAACGAATAACTAGAACGGTCTAGGGGAAAACTACTCATACCGTTGTAATGGGGCTAGTTTCTACTTTCAGATGCAACAGAAACTTTTCGGATTGGTCAATCCGTTCGCGAGATATGGCAGTTTTGGGGTAAGAAACAGTTGAGAAACTCCAAATTTTCGCAGTTCTGATGCTCGAAACGAATAACTAGAACGGCCTAGGGGAAAACTACTCATACCGTTGTAATGGGGCTAGTTTCTACTTTCAGATGCAACAGAAACTTTGCGGATTGGTCAATCCGTTCGCGAGATATGGCAGTTTCGAAGTAAGAAACGCTTGAGAAACTCCAAATTTTCGCAGTTCTGCTGCTCGAAACGAATAACTAGAACGGTCTAGGGGAAAACTACTCATACCGTTGTAATGGGGCTAGTTTCTACTTTCAGATGCAACAGAAACTTTGCGGATTGGTCAATCCGTTCGCGAGATATGGCAGTTTTGAGGTAAGAAACGCTTGAGAAACTCCAAGTTTTCGCAGTTCTGATGCTCGAAACGAATAACTAGAACGGTCTAGGGGAAAACTACTCATACCGTTATAATGGGGCTAGTTTCTACTTTCAGATGCAACAGAAACCTTGCGGATTGGTCAATCCGTTCGCGAGATATGGCAGTTTTGGGGTAAGAAACAGTTGAGAAACTCCAAATTTTCGCAGTTCTGATGCTCGAAACGAATAACTAGAACGGCCTAGGGGAAAACTACTCATACCGTTGTAATGGGGCTAGTTTCTACTTTCAGATGCAACAGAAACTTTGCGGATTGGTCAATCCGTTCGCGAGATATGGCAGTTTTGGGGTAAGAAACAGTTGAGAAACTCCAAATTTTCGCAGGTCTGATGCTCGAAACGAATAACTAGAACGGTCTAGGGGAAAACTACTCATACCGTTGTAATGGGGCTAGTTTCTACTTTCAGATGCAACAGAAACTTTTCGGATTGGTCAATCCGTTCGCGAGATATGGCAGTTTTGGGGTAAGAAACAGTTGAGAAACTCCAAATTTTCGCAGTTCTGATGCTCGAAACGAATAACTAGAACGGCCTAGGGGAAAACTACTCATACCGTTGTAATGGGGCTAGTTTCTACTTTCAGATGCAACAGAAACTTTGCGGATTGGTCAATCCGTTCGCGAGATATGGCAGTTTTGAGGTAAGAAACGCTTGAGAAACTCCAAATTTTCGCAGTTCTGCTGCTCGAAACGAATAACTAGAACGGTCTAGGGGAAAACTACTCATACCGTTGTAATGGGGCTAGTTTCTACTTTCAGATGCAACAGAAACTTTGCGGATTGGTCAATCCGTTCGCGAGATATGGCAGTTTTGAGGTAAGAAACGCTTGAGAAACTCCAAGTTTTCGCAGTTCTGATGCTCGAAACGAATAACTAGAACGGTCTAGGGGAAAACTACTCATACCGTTATAATGGGGCTAGTTTCTACTTTCAGATGCAACAGAAACCTTGCGGATTGGTCAATCCGTTCGCGAGATATGGCAGTTTTGGGGTAAGAAACAGTTGAGAAACTCCAAATTTTCGCAGTTCTGATGCTCGAAACGAATAACTAGAACGGCCTAGGGGAAAACTACTCATACCGTTGTAATGGGGCTAGTTTCTACTTTCAGATGCAACAGAAACTTTGCGGATTGGTCAATCCGTTCGCGAGATATGGCAGTTTTGGGGTAAGAAACAGTTGAGAAACTCCAAATTTTCGCAGGTCTGATGCTCGAAACGAATAACTAGAACGGTCTAGGGGAAAACTACTCATACCGTTGTAATGGGGCTAGTTTCTACTTTCAGATGCAACAGAAACTTTTCGGATTGGTCAATCCGTTCGCGAGATATGGCAGTTTTGGGGTAAGAAACAGTTGAGAAACTCCAAATTTTCGCAGTTCTGATGCTCGAAACGAATAACTAGAACGGCCTAGGGGAAAACTACTCATACCGTTGTAATGGGGCTAGTTTCTACTTTCAGATGCAACAGAAACTTTGCGGATTGGTCAATCCGTTCGCGAGATATGGCAGTTTTGAGGTAAGAAACGCTTGAGAAACTCCAAATTTTCGCAGTTCTGCTGCTCGAAACGAATAACTAGAACGGTCTAGGGGAAAACTACTCATACCGTTGTAATGGGGCTAGTTTCTACTTTCAGATGCAACAGAAACTTTGCGGATTGGTCAATCCGTTCGCGAGATATGGCAGTTTTGAGGTAAGAAACGCTTGAGAAGCTCCAAATTTTCGCAGTTCTGATGCTCGAAACGAATAACTAGAACGGTCTAGGGGAAAACTACTCATACCGTTGTAATGGGGCTAGTTTCTACTTTCAGATGCAACAGAAACTTTTCGGATTGGTCAATCCGTTCGCGAGATATGGCAGTTTTGGGGTAAGAAACTGTTGAGAAACTCCAAATTTTCGCAGTTCTGATGCTCGAAACGAATAACTAGAACGGCCTAGGGGAAAACTAATCATACCGTTGTAATGGGGCTAGTTTCTACTTTCAGATGCAACAGAAACTTTGCGGATTGGTCAATCCGTTCGCGAGATATGGCAGTTTTGAGGTAAGAAACGCTTGAGAAACTCCAAATTTTCGCAGTTCTGCTGCTCGAAACGAATAACTAGAACGGTCTAGGGGAAAACTACTCATACCGTTGTAATGGGGCTAGTTTCTACTTTCAGATGCAACAGAAACTTTGCGGATTGGTCAATCCGTTCGCGAGATATGGCAGTTTTGGGGTAAGAAACAGTTGAGAAACTCCAAATTTTCGCAGTTCTGATGCTCGAAACGAATAACTAGAACGGCCTAGGGGAAAACTACTCATACCGTTGTAATGGGGATAGTTTCTACTTTCCGATGCAACAGAAACTTTGCGGATTGGTCAATCCGTTCGCGAGATATGGCAGTTTTGAGGTAAGAAACGCTTGAGAAACTCCAAATTTTCGCAGTTCTGCTGCTCGAAACGAATAACTAGAACGGTCTAGGGGAAAACTACTCATACCGTTGTAATGGGGCTAGTTTCTACTTTCAGATGCAACAGAAACTTTGCGGATTGGTCAATCCGTTCGCGAGATATGGCAGTTTTGAGGTAAGAAACGCTTGAGAAACTCCAAGTTTTCGCAGTTCTGATGCTCGAAACGAATAACTAGAACGGTCTAGGGGAAAACTACTCATACCGTTATAATGGGGCTAGTTTCTACTTTCAGATGCAACAGAAACTTTGCGGATTGGTCAATCCGTTCGCGAGATATGGCAGTTTTGGGGTAAGAAACAGTTGAGAAACTCCAAATTTTCGCAGTTCTGATGCTCGAAACGAATAACTAGAACGGCCTAGGGGAAAACTACTCATACCGTTGTAATGGGGCTAGTTTCTACTTTCAGATGCAACAGAAACTTTGCGGATTGGTCAATCCGTTCGCGAGATATGGCAGTTTTGGGGTAAGAAACAGTTGAGAAACTCCAAATTTTCGCAGGTCTGATGCTCGAAACGAATAACTAGAACGGTCTAGGGGAAAACTACTCATACCGTTGTAATGGGGCTAGTTTCTACTTTCAGATGCAACAGAAACTTTTCGGATTGGTCAATCCGTTCGCGAGATATGGCAGTTTTGGGGTAAGAAACAGTTGAGAAACTCCAAATTTTCGCAGTTCTGATGCTCGAAACGAATAACTAGAACGGCCTAGGGGAAAACTACTCATACCGTTGTAATGGGGCTAGTTTCTACTTTCAGATGCAACAGAAACTTTGCGGATTGGTCAATCCGTTCGCGAGATATGGCAGTTTTGAGGTAAGAAACGCTTGAGAAACTCCAAATTTTCGCAGTTCTGCTGCTCGAAACGAATAACTAGAACGGTCTAGGGGAAAACTACTCATACCGTTGTAATGGGGCTAGTTTCTACTTTCAGATGCAACAGAAACTTTGCGGATTGGTCAATCCGTTCGCGAGATATGGCAGTTTTGGGGTAAGAAACAGTTGAGAAACTCCAAATTTTCGCAGTTCTGATGCTCGAAACGAATAACTAGAACGGCCTAGGGGAAAACTACTCATACCGTTGTAATGGGGATAGTTTCTACTTTCAGATGCAACAGAAACTTTGCGGATTGGTCAATCCGTTCGCGAGATATGGCAGTTTTGAGGTAAGAAACGCTTGAGAAACTCCAAATTTTCGCAGTTCTGCTGCTCGAAACGAATAACTAGAACGGTCTAGGGGAAAACTACTCATACCGTTGTAATGGGGCTAGTTTCTACTTTCAGATGCAACAGAAACTTTGCGGATTGGTCAATCCGTTCGCGAGATATGGCAGTTTTGAGGTAAGAAACGCTTGAGAAACTCCAAGTTTTCGCAGTTCTGATGCTCGAAACGAATAACTAGAACGGTCTAGGGGAAAACTACTCATACCGTTATAATGGGGCTAGTTTCTACTTTCAGATGCAACAGAAACTTTGCGGATTGGTCAATCCGTTCGCGAGATATGGCAGTTTTGGGGTAAGAAACAGTTGAGAAACTCCAAATTTTCGCAGTTCTGATGCTCGAAACGAATAACTAGAACGGCCTAGGGGAAAACTACTCATACCGTTGTAATGGGGCTAGTTTCTACTTTCAGATGCAACAGAAACTTTGCGGATTGGTCAATCCGTTCGCGAGATATGGCAGTTTTGGGGTAAGAAACAGTTGAGAAACTCCAAATTTTCGCAGGTCTGATGCTCGAAACGAATAACTAGAACGGTCTAGGGGAAAACTACTCATACCGTTGTAATGGGGCTAGTTTCTACTTTCAGATGCAACAGAAACTTTTCGGATTGGTCAATCCGTTCGCGAGATATGGCAGTTTTGGGGTAAGAAACAGTTGAGAAACTCCAAATTTTCGCAGTTCTGATGCTCGAAACGAATAACTAGAACGGCCTAGGGGAAAACTACTCATACCGTTGTAATGGGGCTAGTTTCTACTTTCAGATGCAACAGAAACTTTGCGGATTGGTCAATCCGTTCGCGAGATATGGCAGTTTTGAGGTAAGAAACGCTTGAGAAACTCCAAATTTTCGCAGTTCTGCTGCTCGAAACGAATAACTAGAACGGTCTAGGGGAAAACTACTCATACCGTTGTAATGGGGCTAGTTTCTACTTTCAGATGCAACAGAAACTTTGCGGATTGGTCAATCCGTTCGCGAGATATGGCAGTTTTGAGGTAAGAAACGCTTGAGAAACTCCAAATTTTCGCAGTTCTGCTGCTCGAAACGAATAACTAGAACGGTCTAGGGGAAAACTACTCATACCGTTGTAATGGGGCTAGTTTCTACTTTCAGATGCAACAGAAACTTTGCGGATTGGTCAATCCGTTCGCGAGATATGGCAGTTTTGAGGTAAGAAACGCTTGAGAAACTCCAAGTTTTCGCAGTTCTGCTGCTCGAAACGAATAACTAGAACGGTCTAGGGGAAAACTACTCATACCGTTGTAATGGGGCTAGTTTCTACTTTCAGATGCAACAGAAACTTTGCGGATTGGTCAATCCGTTCGCGAGATATGGCAGTTTTGAGGTACGAAACGCTTGAGAAACTCCAAATTTTCGCAGTTCTGCTGCTCGAAACGAATAACTAGAACGGTCTAGGGGAAAACTACTCATACCGTTGTAATGGGGCTAGTTTCTACTTTCAGATGCAACAGAAACTTTGCGGATTGGTCAATCCGTTCGCGAGATATGGCAGTTTTGAGGTAAGAAACGCTTGAGAAACTCCAAGTTTTCGCAGTTCTGATGCTCGAAACGAATAACTAGAACGGTCTAGGGGAAAACTACTCATACCGTTATAATGGGGCTAGTTTCTACTTTCAGATGCAACAGAAACTTTGCGGATTGGTCAATCCGTTCGCGAGATACGGCAGTTTTGGGGTAAGAAACAGTTGAGAAACTCCAAATTTTCGCAGTTCTGATGCTCGAAACGAATAACTAGAACGGCCTAGGGGAAAACTACTCATACCGTTGTAATGGGGCTAGTTTCTACTTTCAGATGCAACAGAAACTTTGCGGATTGGTCAATCCGTTCGCGAGATATGGCAGTTTTGGGGTAAGAAACAGTTGAGAAACTCCAAATTTTCGCAGGTCTGATGCTCGAAACGAATAACTAGAACGGTCTAGGGGAAAACTACTCATACCGTTGTAATGGGGCTAGTTTCTACTTTCAGATGCAACAGAAACTTTTCGGATTGGTCAATCCGTTCGCGAGATATGGCAGTTTTGGGGTAAGAAACAGTTGAGAAACTCCAAATTTTCGCAGTTCTGATGCTCGAAACGAATAACTAGAACGGCCTAGGGGAAAACTACTCATACCGTTGTAATGGGGCTAGTTTCTACTTTCAGATGCAACAGAAACTTTGCGGATTGGTCAATCCGTTCGCGAGATATGGCAGTTTTGAGGTAAGAAACGCTTGAGAAACTCCAAATTTTCGCAGTTCTGCTGCTCGAAACGAATAACTAGAACGGTCTAGGGGAAAACTACTCATACCGTTGTAATGGGGCTAGTTTCTACTTTCAGATGCAACAGAAACTTTGCGGATTGGTCAATCCGTTCGCGAGATATGGCAGTTTTGGGGTAAGAAACAGTTGAGAAACTCCAAATTTTCGCAGTTCTGATGCTCGAAACGAATAACTAGAACGGCCTAGGGGAAAACTACTCATACCGTTGTAATGGGGCTAGTTTCTACTTTCAGATGCAACAGAAACTTTGCGGATTGGTCAATCCGTTCGCGAGATATGGCAGTTTTGGGGTAAGAAACAGTTGAGAAACTCCAAATTTTCGCAGGTCTGATGCTCGAAACGAATAACTAGAACGGTCTAGGGGAAAACTACTCATACCGTTGTAATGGGGCTAGTTTCTACTTTCAGATGCAACAGAAACTTTTCGGATTGGTCAATCCGTTCGCGAGATATGGCAGTTTTGGGGTAAGAAACAGTTGAGAAACTCCAAATTTTCGCAGTTCTGATGCTCGAAACGAATAACTAGAACGGCCTAGGGGAAAACTACTCATACCGTTGTAATGGGGCTAGTTTCTACTTTCAGATGCAACAGAAACTTTGCGGATTGGTCAATCCGTTCGCGAGATATGGCAGTTTTGAGGTAAGAAACGCTTGAGAAACTCCAAATTTTCGCAGTTCTGCTGCTCGAAACGAATAACTAGAACGGTCTAGGGGAAAACTACTCATACCGTTGTAATGGGGCTAGTTTCTACTTTCAGATGCAACAGAAACTTTGCGGATTGGTCAATCCGTTCGCGAGATATGGCAGTTTTGAGGTAAGAAACGCTTGAGAAACTCCAAATTTTCGCAGTTCTGCTGCTCGAAACGAATAACTAGAACGGTCTAGGGGAAAACTACTCATACCGTTGTAATGGGGCTAGTTTCTACTTTCAGATGCAACAGAAACTTTGCGGATTGGTCAATCCGTTCGCGAGATATGGCAGTTTTGAGGTAAGAAACGCTTGAGAAACTCCAAGTTTTCGCAGTTCTGCTGCTCGAAACGAATAACTAGAACGGTCTAGGGGAAAACTACTCATACCGTTGTAATGGGGCTAGTTTCTACTTTCAGATGCAACAGAAACTTTTCGGATTGGTCAATCCGTTCGCGAGATATGGCAGTTTTGGGGTAAGAAACGCTTGAGAAACTCCAAATTTTCGCAGTTCTGATGCTCGAAACGAATAACTAGAACGGTCTAGGGGAAAACTACTCATACCGTTGTAATGGGGCTAGTTTCTACTTTCAGATGCAACAGAAACTTTGCGGATTGGTCAATCCGTTCGCGAGATATGGCAGTTTTGAGGTAAGAAACGCTTGAGAAACTCCAAGTTTTCGCAGTTCTGCTGCTCGAAACGAATAACTAGAACGGTCTAGGGGAAAACTACTCATACCGTTGTAATGGGGCTAGTTTCTACTTTCAGATGCAACAGAAACTTTTCGGATTGGTCAATCCGTTCGCGAGATATGGCAGTTTTGGGGTAAGAAACAGTTGAGAAACTCCAAATTTTCGCAGTTCTGATGCTCGAAACGAATAACTAGAACGGCCTAGGGGAAAACTACTCATACCGTTGTAATGGGGCTAGTTTCTACTTTCAGATGCAACAGAAACTTTGCGGATTGGTCAATCCGTTCGCGAGATATGGCAGTTTTGAGGTAAGAAACGCTTGAGAAACTCCAAATTTTCGCAGTTCTGCTGCTCGAAACGAATAACTAGAACGGTCTAGGGGAAAACTACTCATACCGTTGTAATGGGGCTAGTTTCTACTTTCAGATGCAACAGAAACTTTGCGGATTGGTCAATCCGTTCGCGAGATATGGCAGTTTTGAGGTAAGAAACGCTTGAGAAACTCCAAGTTTTCGCAGTTCTGATGCTCGAAACGAATAACTAGAACGGTCTAGGGGAAAACTACTCATACCGTTATAATGGGGCTAGTTTCTACTTTCAGATGCAACAGAAACTTTGCGGATTGGTCAATCCGTTCGCGAGATATGGCAGTTTTGGGGTAAGAAACAGTTGAGAAACTCCAAATTTTCGCAGTTCTGATGCTCGAAACGAATAACTAGAACGGCCTAGGGGAAAACTACTCATACCGTTGTAATGGGGCTAGTTTCTACTTTCAGATGCAACAGAAACTTTGCGGATTGGTCAATCCGTTCGCGAGATATGGCAGTTTTGAGGTAAGAAACGCTTGAGAAACTCCAAATTTTCGCAGTTCTGCTGCTCGAAACGAATAACTAGAACGGTCTAGGGGAAAACTACTCATACCGTTGTAATGGGGCTAGTTTCTACTTTCAGATGCAACAGAAACTTTGCGGATTGGTCAATCCGTTCGCGAGATATGGCAGTTTTGAGGTAAGAAACGCTTGAGAAACTCCAAGTTTTCGCAGTTCTGCTGCTCGAAACGAATAACTAGAACGGTCTAGGGGAAAACTACTCATACCGTTGTAATGGGGCTAGTTTCTACTTTCAGATGCAACAGAAACTTTTCGGATTGGTCAATCCGTTCGCGAGATATGGCAGTTTTGGGGTAAGAAACAGTTGAGAAACTCCAAATTTTCGCAGTTCTGATGCTCGAAACGAATAACTAGAACGGCCTAGGGGAAAACTACTCATACCGTTGTAATGGGGCTAGTTTCTACTTTCAGATGCAACAGAAACTTTGCGGATTGGTCAATCCGTTCGCGAGATATGGCAGTTTTGGGGTAAGAAACAGTTGAGAAACTCCAAATTTTCGCAGGTCTGATGCTCGAAACGAATAACTAGAACGGTCTAGGGGAAAACTACTCATACCGTTGTAATGGGGCTAGTTTCTACTTTCAGATGCAACAGAAACTTTTCGGATTGGTCAATCCGTTCGCGAGATATGGCAGTTTTGGGGTAAGAAACAGTTGAGAAACTCCAAATTTTCGCAGTTCTGATGCTCGAAACGAATAACTAGAACGGCCTAGGGGAAAACTACTCATACCGTTGTAATGGGGCTAGTTTCTACTTTCAGATGCAACAGAAACTTTGCGGATTGGTCAATCCGTTCGCGAGATATGGCAGTTTTGAGGTAAGAAACGCTTGAGAAACTCCAAATTTTCGCAGTTCTGCTGCTCGAAACGAATAACTAGAACGGTCTAGGGGAAAACTACTCATACCGTTGTAATGGGGCTAGTTTCTACTTTCAGATGCAACAGAAACTTTGCGGATTGGTCAATCCGTTCGCGAGATATGGCAGTTTTGAGGTAAGAAACGCTTGAGAAACTCCAAATTTTCGCAGTTCTGCTGCTCGAAACGAATAACTAGAACGGTCTAGGGGAAAACTACTCATACCGTTGTAATGGGGCTAGTTTCTACTTTCAGATGCAACAGAAACTTTGCGGATTGGTCAATCCGTTCGCGAGATATGGCAGTTTTGAGGTAAGAAACGCTTGAGAAACTCCAAGTTTTCGCAGTTCTGCTGCTCGAAACGAATAACTAGAACGGTCTAGGGGAAAACTACTCATACCGTTGTAATGGGGCTAGTTTCTACTTTCAGATGCAACAGAAACTTTTCGGATTGGTCAATCCGTTCGCGAGATATGGCAGTTTTGGGGTAAGAAACGCTTGAGAAACTCCAAATTTTCGCAGTTCTGATGCTCGAAACGAATAACTAGAACGGTCTAGGGGAAAACTACTCATACCGTTGTAATGGGGCTAGTTTCTACTTTCAGATGCAACAGAAACTTTGCGGATTGGTCAATCCGTTCGCGAGATATGGCAGTTTTGAGGTAAGAAACGCTTGAGAAACTCCAAGTTTTCGCAGTTCTGCTGCTCGAAACGAATAACTAGAACGGTCTAGGGGAAAACTACTCATACCGTTGTAATGGGGCTAGTTTCTACTTTCAGATGCAACAGAAACTTTTCGGATTGGTCAATCCGTTCGCGAGATATGGCAGTTTTGGGGTAAGAAACAGTTGAGAAACTCCAAATTTTCGCAGTTCTGATGCTCGAAACGAATAACTAGAACGGCCTAGGGGAAAACTACTCATACCGTTGTAATGGGGCTAGTTTCTACTTTCAGATGCAACAGAAACTTTGCGGATTGGTCAATCCGTTCGCGAGATATGGCAGTTTTGAGGTAAGAAACGCTTGAGAAACTCCAAATTTTCGCAGTTCTGCTGCTCGAAACGAATAACTAGAACGGTCTAGGGGAAAACTACTCATACCGTTGTAATGGGGCTAGTTTCTACTTTCAGATGCAACAGAAACTTTGCGGATTGGTCAATCCGTTCGCGAGATATGGCAGTTTTGAGGTAAGAAACGCTTGAGAAACTCCAAGTTTTCGCAGTTCTGATGCTCGAAACGAATAACTAGAACGGTCTAGGGGAAAACTACTCATACCGTTATAATGGGGCTAGTTTCTACTTTCAGATGCAACAGAAACTTTGCGGATTGGTCAATCCGTTCGCGAGATATGGCAGTTTTGGGGTAAGAAACAGTTGAGAAACTCCAAATTTTCGCAGTTCTGATGCTCGAAACGAATAACTAGAACGGCCTAGGGGAAAACTACTCATACCGTTGTAATGGGGCTAGTTTCTACTTTCAGATGCAACAGAAACTTTGCGGATTGGTCAATCCGTTCGCGAGATATGGCAGTTTTGGGGTAAGAAACAGTTGAGAAACTCCAAATTTTCGCAGGTCTGATGCTCGAAACGAATAACTAGAACGGTCTAGGGGAAAACTACTCATACCGTTGTAATGGGGCTAGTTTCTACTTTCAGATGCAACAGAAACTTTTCGGATTGGTCAATCCGTTCGCGAGATATGGCAGTTTTGGGGTAAGAAACAGTTGAGAAACTCCAAATTTTCGCAGTTCTGATGCTCGAAACGAATAACTAGAACGGCCTAGGGGAAAACTACTCATACCGTTGTAATGGGGCTAGTTTCTACTTTCAGATGCAACAGAAACTTTGCGGATTGGTCAATCCGTTCGCGAGATATGGCAGTTTTGAGGTAAGAAACGCTTGAGAAACTCCAAATTTTCGCAGTTCTGCTGCTCGAAACGAATAACTAGAACGGTCTAGGGGAAAACTACTCATACCGTTGTAATGGGGCTAGTTTCTACTTTCAGATGCAACAGAAACTTTGCGGATTGGTCAATCCGTTCGCGAGATATGGCAGTTTTGAGGTAAGAAACGCTTGAGAAACTCCAAATTTTCGCAGTTCTGCTGCTCGAAACGAATAACTAGAACGGTCTAGGGGAAAACTACTCATACCGTTGTAATGGGGCTAGTTTCTACTTTCAGATGCAACAGAAACTTTGCGGATTGGTCAATCCGTTCGCGAGATATGGCAGTTTTGAGGTAAGAAACGCTTGAGAAACTCCAAGTTTTCGCAGTTCTGCTGCTCGAAACGAATAACTAGAACGGCCTAGGGGAAAACTACTCATACCGTTGTAATGGGGCTAGTTTCTACTTTCAGATGCAACAGAAACTTTGCGGATTGGTCAATCCGTTCGCGAGATATGGCAGTTTTGAGGTAAGAAACGCTTGAGAAACTCCAAATTTTCGCAGTTCTGCTGCTCGAAACGAATAACTAGAACGGTCTAGGGGAAAACTACTCATACCGTTGCAATGGGGCTAGTTTCTACTTTCAGATGCAACAGAAACTTTGCGGATTGGTCAATCCGTTCGCGAGATATGGCAGTTTTGAGGTAAGAAACGCTTGAGAAACTCCAAGTTTTCGCAGTTCTGCTGCTCGAAACGAATAACTAGAACGGTCTAGGGGAAAACTACTCATACCGTTGTAATGGGGCTAGTTTCTACTTTCAGATGCAACAGAAACTTTGCGGATTGGTCAATCCGTTCGCGAGATATGGCAGTTTTGGGGTAAGAAACAGTTGAGAAACTCCAAATTTTCGCAGTTCTGATGCTCGAAACAAATAACTAGAACGGCCTAGGGGAAAACTACTCATACCGTTGTAATGGGGCTAGTTTCTACTTTCAGATGCAACAGAAACTTTGCGGATTGGTCAATCCGTTCGCGAGATATGGCAGTTTTGGGGTAAGAAACAGTTGAGAAACTCCAAATTTTCGCAGGTCTGATGCTCGAAACGAATAACTAGAACGGTCTAGGGGAAAACTACTCATACCGTTGTAATGGGGCTAGTTTCTACTTTCAGATGCAACAGAAACTTTTCGGATTGGTCAATCCGTTCGCGAGATATGGCAGTTTTGGGGTAAGAAACAGTTGAGAAACTCCAAATTTTCGCAGTTCTGATGCTCGAAACGAATAACTAGAACGGCCTAGGGGAAAACTACTCATACCGTTGTAATGGGGCTAGTTTCTACTTTCAGATGCAACAGAAACTTTGCGGATTGGTCAATCCGTTCGCGAGATATGGCAGTTTTGAGGTAAGAAACGCTTGAGAAACTCCAAATTTTCGCAGTTCTGCTGCTCGAAACGAATAACTAGAACGGTCTAGGGGAAAACTACTCATACCGTTGTAATGGGGCTAGTTTCTACTTTCAGATGCAACAGAAACTTTGCGGATTGGTCAATCCGTTCGCGAGATATGGCAGTTTTGAGGTAAGAAACGCTTGAGAAACTCCAAATTTTCGCAGTTCTGCTGCTCGAAACGAATAACTAGAACGGTCTAGGGGAAAACTACTCATACCGTTGTAATGGGGCTAGTTTCTACTTTCAGATGCAACAGAAACTTTGCGGATTGGTCAATCCGTTCGCGAGATATGGCAGTTTTGAGGTAAGAAACGCTTGAGAAACTCCAAGTTTTCGCAGTTCTGCTGCTCGAAACGAATAACTAGAACGGTCTAGGGGAAAACTACTCATACCGTTGTAATGGGGCTAGTTTCTACTTTCAGATGCAACAGAAACTTTTCGGATTGGTCAATCCGTTCGCGAGATATGGCAGTTTTGGGGTAAGAAACAGTTGAGAAACTCCAAATTTTCGCAGTTCTGATGCTCGAAACGAATAACTAGAACGGCCTAGGGGAAAACTACTCATACCGTTGTAATGGGGCTAGTTTCTACTTTCAGATGCAACAGAAACTTTGCGGATTGGTCAATCCGTTCGCGAGATATGGCAGTTTTGAGGTAAGAAACGCTTGAGAAACTCCAAATTTTCGCAGTTCTGCTGCTCGAAACGAATAACTAGAACGGTCTAGGGGAAAACTACTCATACCGTTGTAATGGGGCTAGTTTCTACTTTCAGATGCAACAGAAACTTTGCGGATTGGTCAATCCGTTCGCGAGATATGGCAGTTTTGAGGTAAGAAACGCTTGAGAAACTCCAAGTTTTCGCAGTTCTGCTGCTCGAAACGAATAACTAGAACGGTCTAGGGGAAAACTACTCATACCGTTGTAATGGGGCTAGTTTCTACTTTCAGATGCAACAGAAACTTTGCGGATTGGTCAATCCGTTCGCGAGATATGGCAGTTTTGGGGTAAGAAACAGTTGAGAAACTCCAAATTTTCGCAGTTCTGATGCTCGAAACAAATAACTAGAACGGCCTAGGGGAAAACTACTCATACCGTTGTAATGGGGCTAGTTTCTACTTTCAGATGCAACAGAAACTTTGCGGATTGGTCAATCCGTTCGCGAGATATGGCAGTTTTGAGGTAAGAAACGCTTGAGAAACTCCAAATTTTCGCAGTTCTGCTGCTCGAAACGAATAACTAGAACGGTCTAGGGAAAACTACTCATACCGTTGTAATGGGGCTAGTTTCTACTTTCAGATGCAACAGAAACTTTTCGGATTGGTCAATCCGTTCGCGAGATATGGCAGTTTTGGGGTAAGAAACAGTTGAGAAACTCCAAATTATCGCAGTTCTGATGCTCGAAACGAATAACTAGAACGGCCTAGGGGAAAACTACTCATACCGTTGTAATGGGGCTAGTTTCTACTTTCAGATGCAACAGAAACTTTGCGGATTGGTCAATCCGTTCGCGAGATATGGCAGTTTTGAGGTACGAAACGCTTGAGAAACTCCAAATTTTCGCAATTCTGCTGCTCGAAATTGAATAACTAGAACGGTCTAGGGGAAAACTACTCATGCCGTTGTAATGGGGCTAGTTTCTACTTTCAGATGCAACAGAAACTTTTCGGATTGGTCAATCCGTTCGCGAGATATGGCAGTTTTGGGGTAAGAAACAGTTGAGAAACTCCAAATTTTCGCAGTTCTGATGCTCGAAACGAATAACTAGAACGGCCTAGGGGAAAACTACTCATACCGTTGTAATGGGGCTAGTTTCTACTTTCAGATGCAACAGAAACTTTGCGGATTGGTCAATCCGTTCGCGAGATATGGCAGTTTTGAGGTAAGAAACGCTTGAGAAACTCCAAATTTTCGCAGTTCTGCTGCTCGAAACGAATAACTAGAACGGTCTAGGGAAAACTACTCATACCGTTGTAATGGGGCTAGTTTCTACTTTCAGATGCAACAGAAACTTTGCGGATTGGTCAATCCGTTCGCGAGATATGGCAGTTTTGAGGTAAGAAACGCTTGAGAAACTCCAAATTTTCGCAGTTCTGCTGCTCGAAACGAATAACTAGAACGGTCTAGGGGAAAACTACTCATACCGTTGTAATGGGGCTAGTTTCTACTTTCAGATGCAACAGAAACTTTGCGGATTGGTCAATCCGTTCGCGAGATATGGCAGTTTTGAGGTAAGAAACGCTTGAGAAACTCCAAGTTTTCGCAGTTCTGCTGCTCGAAACGAATAACTAGAACGGTCTAGGGGAAAACTACTCATACCGTTGTAATGGGGCTAGTTTCTACTTTCAGATGCAACAGAAACTTTTCGGATTGGTCAATCCGTTCGCGAGATATGGCAGTTTTGGGGTAAGAAACAGTGAGAAACTCCAAATTTTCGCAGTTCTGATGCTCGAAACGAATAACTAGAACGGCCTAGGGGAAAACTACTCATACCGTTGTAATGGGGCTAGTTTCTACTTTCAGATGCAACAGAAACTTTGCGGATTGGTCAATCCGTTCGCGAGATATGGCAGTTTTGAGGTAAGAAACGCTTGAGAAACTCCAAATTTTCGCAGTTCTGCTGCTCGAAACGAATAACTAGAACGGTCTAGGGGAAAACTACTCATACCGTTGTAATGGGGCTAGTTTCTACTTTCAGATGCAACAGAAACTTTGCGGATTGGTCAATCCGTTCGCGAGATATGGCAGTTTTGAGGTAAGAAACGCTTGAGAAACTCCAAGTTTTCGCAGTTCTGCTGCTCGAAACGAATAACTAGAACGGTCTAGGGGAAAACTACTCATACCGTTGTAATGGGCTAGTTTCTACTTTCAGATGCAACAGAAACTTTGCGGATTGGTCAATCCGTTCGCGAGATATGGCAGTTTTGGGGTAAGAAACAGTTGAGAAACTCCAAATTTTCGCAGTTCTGATGCTCGAAACAAATAACTAGAACGGCCTAGGGGAAAACTACTCATACCGTTGTAATGGGGCTAGTTTCTACTTTCAGATGCAACAGAAACTTTGCGGATTGGTCAATCCGTTCGCGAGATATGGCAGTTTTGAGGTAAGAAACGCTTGAGAAACTCCAAATTTTCGCAGTTCTGCTGCTCGAAACGAATAACTAGAACGGTCTAGGGGAAAACTACTCATACCGTTGTAATGGGGCTAGTTTCTACTTTCAGATGCAACAGAAACTTTTCGGATTGGTCAATCCGTTCGCGAGATATGGCAGTTTTGGGGTAAGAAACAGTTGAGAAACTCCAAATTATCGCAGTTCTGATGCTCGAAACGAATAACTAGAACGGCCTAGGGGAAAACTACTCATACCGTTGTAATGGGGCTAGTTTCTACTTTCAGATGCAACAGAAACTTTGCGGATTGGTCAATCCGTTCGCGAGATATGGCAGTTTTGAGGTACGAAACGCTTGAGAAACTCCAAATTTTCGC